>NW_021318852.1:1471697-1499513 GCF_001605985.2 Dendrobium catenatum
GGGGGGGGGGGGGTGAATTGTGAAAATTTTAATGCAATAATTAAAACCTAAGCAGGAATTCTAATTTTTTTGATGTTTTAATTTTTTAACATGAAAATTTAAACTACTACAAAGGTAAACAATTATACTCAATGTGCAACAATAGAATCCTTTTTCTTTCACAAGTTTTCACCAAGCAACTATTATGAAAATAAAATGAACGCAAGAATAAAAAACGATAAGGAAAAAACACACCGGAATTTTTATAGTGGTTCAGTCAAACCATGACCTGTATCCACTCGCCGGAGTCCTCCGCTCTAGAAATTTCACTACAAACTATTGCTCTCCTTTTGCCCCCGTCGCCATGGCAGAGAAGCCCTTACAATACTCCCTTTCACCAACCCTGCGTGACGGAGTGCCAAGCGCTATTTTCACCCTCTTGGTGACGGCAGAGAACCTTCTCTTTTTTCTCTCTCCTGGAGAAGGCAGAGTATCATAAAGTCACAGATGTAGAAGAGTCTCCCCCTTACAGATCCTCCCTCAAGTTTTTCCCGGGCCACAGGAGGAGCAAGATGCAGCAAGATCGGAGCAACCGTGTTATCTCCCTCACACCTCTTCTCCCTCACCAAGCTCACCTTCTCCTTCCTCTCTCAACCCCTCAAAACTTCTCAAGAGCTCTCTCCCAAGGATTTCCTCTCTAATCATGTTTCCCTCTTGTCTCTCTCTCTCAAAAATATGACAAATTTGACACATAAAATGGGCTCCAAAAACCCTAAATTTGCAAAGTAGCTGTTACAATCGTATAGTATGACATGTATAAACAAGCTTCATCCTTGTACAAAGTTGTACGAATAGTTCAAAATCTAATCGTATGGTACGATACTAAATCGTACAGTACGATCCTCAACACTACAGCTCGTACAGGACAATAGCTGGGATGATCAAATGTCGTCTCTGTTCATCGTATGGTATGATCAACATTGTATCGTATGAATGGTGAAAATCAAGGCATCATCTAAGATGAATTCCGGGACAATCAAATGACATCTATATTTATCGTATGGTACGATATATATCGTACAATACTATGAGACAAAAATAAGGGATCGTCCATGGCGATATCCGGGACGATCTGAATTCATCTCTGTTCATCGTATTGTATGAATGTGTTCCTACAGTACGAGTTTCAATTTGCAATTAAGCCTTAATTTCTTGCACTAATCACGGGTTAAATTAAGTAAGTATTTAAAATATAGCGTATAGTACGAATATATTCGTACAGTATGAACGACGCAGAATAACTTACTTAAGTTAATGTAACGGCTAGGGTTTTGGGACCTGAAACACATCGTACAGTATGATAGTATTCGTACCATACGATTTATACATAGAACATGTTTATAATATAATATCATACAGTACGAAATAGCTTCGTACAGTACGATTAACAGACAATGAAAAACTATATTTTTTTACTTTTAAAAACCCTCTCCCCCTATGTGTGCATGATTGTTCAGACTCACCTGCATTTTATGGCCAGACCCAAGAAAATAAAAAATAAAATAAATACAAATTACATTGTCAGACTCATACTCCTAATCTAACTAGTCTTGAGTCGTCCCGTTGACCTGAGTGGCTCGTGATCTTCCTGAAATGTTAGTACTTACAAATAATAGCAAATAATAAATGATATTCAATGAAGAGTAGTTCAGGCAACATTATTTTTCATCATCAAAATCTCAAACTCGGGGTCATGGGTCGCAACAATCTCCCCCTTTTTTATGATGTCAAATAATATTTGTTGTAAGAAAGTTTGAATGGCAATTCTTTTTTTTATTTTTATTTATAAGAAAAAATACTAAAAATAAAAATGCAGTACGAAATAAAAGGAAATACATTATATTTAACATAAGAGTAAATAAACTACACAAGGAAAACTACAACAACCTTCTCTCCCTTTTGATAGCACCAATAAGAGGAGCAAACACTAAGAAAGAAAAGTACAACACATACACTTCAAAGGGAAGGATCCTTATCACTTGGAGGTGGAGGTGGGTTTTGCTAAAAATAGTGAAGGATTGTGTTAAATCGTTGATCAATCATGTTGAAGCGTTCCCCAAATCATTGCATGTCAGTCTCGTGTTGCTGATGTTGCTCTTGAATGTGCGTGTCGAGATGAGTCTAAAGTTGGTCGAAACGTTCGACCAAATCATCGTGAGGATAAGCTGGTGCAGAACCTCGGGGTGCTGAATGTTGTCGTGGATGAGCTGGAGCTGCTGCGGGGGCATCTTCACCTTCTTCTTCATCAAAGATGGGTTCTTCAGGCTTTTATTCCCGATGGAAAAGAATACATAAAGAAGCATCCATTTAAAAGATTAGAAGATTATTGAGTTCACCAGGATATGTTAGTTGGTATTTATTCTGAAGGATGTATCATATAAGGTGACCGAGAGCTATATTTTGTTTCCGGCGAGTAGTAGGGGGGGCGAACAAAGGCCATATGTCGAATGTAATCAATAATCAAATCGACCTTGTTGAATTTGGTGTTGGACATGATAAGGTAGGCAGCGATAGATAAAATCGGGGTCATGTTGATCCTGTCGCGAGCTTTGGGTATTATAGAGGTTCAAAGGACATGTTGAATAATTCTGGCATTTTTATTTAGTGATTAGAAGAGAGGCTGGTGTAGATAGAATGCGGAGTTCCTAAGGACTTAATTAATCTTACTCCAATCAAATTTGTTTGTGAGAAAGGAAGGAACCCTAGGACTTTCAGTGGATAGCCCAATATAATGGGCGATGTCGGCTCTAGTGATCTCTATGTTTTGACGACAAACAAAGGAGTGGAAAGTTGTGTTGTCGACGGTGTAGGTCAGATTTGCTAGAAATTCCAAAAGAAGTTCAGAGTTGTAGGGGAAGGCCAGAGTGAGGAGGAATTGAAAGGTGGTGGAAGCAAATGCCTTGAAATTCAGGGCAGCCTTATTGAGCATTTTGGAAGGTGTAATTTTGCAGGCTTTATACTTATGGTAAGCTTCCTCATTTTCAGCACTCAGAAACCAAGCGCTGTTACGGCTAGAGGAAGACGAACTTCCTGTTGCCAAACGACTCCTCTTCCTGGAACTAGACATCGTGTAGAGACTGAGTGAAGGGTGAGAAGGAACAGGTGTAGTGAGTGAAGTGAGTTGCAAGTAAAGATATCTGCCTTGCTAGCCAATTTATAGAAATTTTGCACAATCATACCATACGATAATGTTTTGTATAGTACGATTGGTAATAAATGTTATGACTAATCGTTTTGAGAAAGGTGGTCAAAGCGTACAGTACGATGTATATCGTACAGTACGATCAGAAGAATATCGATCGTCCCAAGGGTCGTCAGTATGACTTTTGAACAAAAGTTTCGTATTGTACGAAAAGGTGTATTGTATAGTACGAATGACATTTATATCGTACCAGAATCCTTTATGTCGTTCTCATCCATTTTGCTGAGGTGGAACATACAGTATAAAGTGGTGGTATCGTAAGTACGAACACCAATAATAACGTACCAAACATAGTTAATTCATCCCAATCCGTTTGCTAATGTGGATCGTACAATATGAAGAGGTTATAACGTACAGTACGATGCTCAATAATATCGTACCATCCAGGATGAATGACTACCAATTGTACCGTACAATACGATGTAGGTCGTACGGAACGATCAATAGAGGGAAATTTTGCCTGCATGTTGTGTTTTATGTAGATTGAGATATATCACACTGTACGATTTGTGTATCGTACAGTACGATAATAAAATGTCACATTCGATGGTTTTGTGTGAGAGTGTGTGGTGATCAGGAACAGCCTTAGAAGATTTTTTTGTTTTTTTTTGTTTATTTTTTTTTGTTTGGTTTATTTTTTTTATTTTTTTATGCAGTAATGTCTATGACACATAGTCTAGTCCTCAAGGTGCTAAAGGTGTCGAATGCTAGTGGTTTTGTGAATATGTCAGCCAATTGATCTCCTGTAGCGATGTGATGCAATTCTATATCTCCCTTGGCAACATGATCTCTTATGAAATGGTGTCTAATGTCTATGTGTTTCGTTCAAGAGTGCTAAATTGTATTCTTAGAGATGTAGATCGCACTTGTATTATCACATATGATTGAGATGGTTCCTATAGGTAGGCCAAGATCAAGAATTTAACTATAGTACTTGTGCAACGTAACTTCCTACTGTAATATATTATGCCTCGACTGTGGAAAGGGATACTGAGTTTTGCTTCCTACTGGACCAAGAAACTAATGATTTTCCTATGAATTGACATGTACCAGAGGTGCTTTTTCTATCTATCCTACATCCTGCAAAATTAGAATCTGAGTACCCTAAGATTTTAAAGAAAGTGCTGTGCCTAGGATACAAATGCCTAAGTTCGGGGTGCCTAGTATATATCTAAGGATTCTCTTGACTGCAGTTATGTGAAACTCTTTAGGATTTGCTTGAAAATGGGCACAGAGGCACACACTAAACATTATGACCGGTCTACTGGCAGTTAGGTAAAGAAGGGATCCATTCATTCCTCTATACTTTTTTTGATCTACTGATTTTCCACTAGGATCTTTATTTATTTGAATTGTTGAGCTCATTGGAGTGTTCATGGGTTTAGCACTATCCATTTTATATTTTTTTCAAAATTTCCTTAATGTACTTTGTTTGGCTAAGAAAAGTTCTGTTATCCACTTGTTTTACACTAAAGCCAAGAAAGTAATTAAGTTCTCCCATCATGTTCATTTTAAACTCATTACTCATTTTTTTTGAAAATTCATCACATAATATTTTATCTGAAGATTCGAATAAATGTCATCCACATAAATCTGAACAATGAGAATTTTATTTTTGATCTTTTGTTAAAAGAGTGTAGTATCTATACTACCCTTTTCAAATCCTCTATTTAATAGGAATGAGCTAAGTCTTATGTATCATGCTCTAGGTGCTTTCTTTAATCCATAAACTGCCTTTTTTCATTTGAACACATGGTTTAGAAATTGTGAACTTTCAAATATGGGGGGTTGCTCAATATAGACATCTTCCTTAATTACCCAGTTCAAAAAAGCACTATTTACATCCATTTAACATAGTTTAAAGTTCTTGAAGCACGCAAAAGCTAAGAGCATTCTTATGGCTTCTAGTCTAGCAACAGGAGCAAAGGTTTCTTCAAAGTCTATTCCCTCAATTTGGTTGTACCCCTTAGCTACTAATCTGGCTTTATTTCTTATTATTGTTCCTGAATCATTCACCTTATTTTTGAAGACCTATTTTGTTCCAACAACACTTTGTTCTTTAAGTCTCTTGACTAACTCTCAAACATCATTCATGGTGAATCAATTCAGCTCTTCTTGCATTGCTATAATCCATAATTCATCTCCTAAGGCTTGATCTATACTTGTAGGTTCTATCATAGAGATGAATGCTGAATGAATAACCTCTTTCCTAAGTCCATGCCTAGTCCTTACACCTTCTGATGGGGTCTACTAAAATTAACTTTTTAGGATGACTAGAAGAATATCTCTATTCTCTAGATAAATCTTCCTGAGGTTCTACTCTTTCTCCTAAGGTTATAGTCTCTACTCCTTGAATTGCCTCTATTTCATCATCTTCAATTTTATTTTCAGAGGGCTTAACTGATTCATCAAATACTACATAGTGGACTCTTCTATTACTAGGGTTCTCTTATTAAAGATTCTATAGGCCTTACCTACAGATGAATAACCTAAGAAGACACCCTCGGCAGACTTGGGATCGAATTTTCCTAAGGGATGTTTGTCATTATTCAAGATGAAGCACTTACACCCAAAGACATGTAAGTGTGAAAGGTTCGGTGTCCTACCATTAAGGAGTTCATAAGGAGTTTGATTCAGCTTAGATCTAATGTTTACCCAATTTAAAACATAACACGCTATGTTGACTGCTTCTGCCCAATGTATCTAGGAAGGGTGTACTCCGCTAACATTGCTCTAGCAGCTTCTACCAAAGTTTTAATCTTCCTTTCTGCTATACCATTTTGTTGAGGTGTTCTAGTGGCTGAGAAATTATGTTCTATTCGTATCTCTTGACAGAATGATTCAAATCTATCATTTTGAAACTCTCCACCATGATCGCTATGGATTATTGAGATTTCACAACCTAATTTTTGTTGAATCCGTGTGGAGAATACCTTAAATTCCTCAAAAGACTCATTCTTTTGTGCTAGGAATCTTACCCAAGTGAATCTAGTGAAGTCATCTACAATCACAAATTCATAATATTTTCCATCTAGGCTGGTTGTACTAACGGGTCCAAATAAGTCCATGTATAGGATTTCTAATGGCCTAGAGGTGATCACATCTCTAATTGAATGGAAGGATGATTTGACTTATTTTTCTAGTTGACAACCATCACATAAGTGATCCTTAGTAAAGTCTAACTTAGGTACGCCTCTAACTAGGTTTTTCTGAGTGATGTTTCTAAGTGTTTTCATATTAGCATGGCAAAGTCTCCTATGCCATAGCCACGAGTCATCAAATATTGTTTTAAAAAAAATGAATGTGAACTATCAGTGCAATCAAGGTCTAACATGTAAACATTGTTCATTTGTTTTTTCTTCTAAAACTAGTTTATCATTTAAACTAATTAGGCATTTATTAGACAGAAATTTTATATCAAAACCTTTGTCACGCAATTGACTAAGTAAGTTATGCTTCAAATCATCAACTAATAAAACATTTTCAATTAAAAAATTCTTAGCATTACCAATAATACCTGAGCCTATCACTTTTCTGGTAGTGTTGTCTCCCAATGTTACTTTGCCTCTAATTCTGGTCTCTAGTAAGATGAACTTCTTCATATTTCCAGTCATGTGTCGCGAGCAGCCACTATCCAGGTATCATATTCTCTCACTAGGTCTTTTGTGAGAGCATCCCTACAATTTCATTCAAGGATTAGATTTGGGAACCCAAATGAGTTTGGGTTTCTCCTTATGCTTGCATGAATGAGATGTATGCATGTTATGCTGTGATGGATACAGTTTAGGTCTCCATACTAAGTGTGGCCAACGGTAAATTATGCATGTGCAGGCAATGTGACCTAGCATGCCACAAGAGAAGCACCTAACACCAGGAAATGGATTCACTAACCTATTTGGATGGTGATGCCTCTTCCTAAAGTTGTGATGCATGCTGTGTTGGGGGTCAAGTAGGTTGGGCTAATGTGAGTGATGAAATTTTTTTTTCTAATTCTTTGATTCTTTCTTGAAAAGTGTTGTTTTGATATGTCAATCCATGAACTTCTATTTTTAACAAATGCTCACTGTGATCTACTTCTAATACAAGTTTGTCTATTCTATGAAAAGCCTCTTCTAGTTCAACCTGAGTGGTTTTCAAGGTTTCATGCATTTCAGTTAGTTCAATATGCTTCTTATTTAATGCATCACACTCATCAAGAAGTAGCATATGATCTCTATCTAAATATGAATTTTCCTTAACTAAGTTAACATGCTCATTTTGTAAAGAATTAAATTCAATATTAAGACTAGCATGCATCTTTTTCAACTTCCTATATGAGTCATGGATATTCTCATAAATAAACAATAATTATTCTTATCAAAGTTGACATACCTCATCTTGATCCGATTGATCAAAGTTATCTTTAGCCATAAGACACAAATTTGTTACCTCCTCCTCTGGTTATTCTTCTGATGATTCTAAGGCAGAGTCAGTCCAAAAAGTATTTTATGTCTTCATCTTTCCTTTCTTGTACTTGGCTTTTTCCTCACTTTTATTTTTAGTTGGTTGGCTCTTCAAGTTGGGGTAATCAGCTCGAAGGTGACCTGGCTTTCTGTAGTCGAAACAGATTGTATCAGATGAAACTTTATTAGACTTTGAGCTTTTACCTTTATTCAAGTCGTTCTGATGACGCTTTTGTTTTTTCTTTAAGAAGTTCTTCAACTGTCGGGTCATCAATGCTATATCATCTTCTTCCTCCCCAGTAGAGCTATCACTTTCTGAGTTGTTTGCTTTTAGTGCCACCGTTCTCTCCTTCTTCTTTTCACCTGCATCACTTTGTCTTTTACTCACTCCTTACTCGTATGCAGTTAGTGACCCAAGGAGATTATTAATAGAATAAATGTTAAGATCTTTAGATTTAGTGATAGATGTTATCTTAGCATCATAGGAACTAGGTAAGCATCTCATAATCTTATTAACTTTCTGAGAATTTGAAATCTCTCTACCTAATGCATGCAAGTTTGTCACAATCTGGGTGAACGTAGTGTACATGTCAGCTATTGTTTTGCTAGGATTCATACATAAGAGTTCATAATCATGCAATAGAATGTTAAGCCTAGACTGTTTTACTCCACTTGTTCCTTCGTATGTAATACACAGTCTATCCCAAATCTCCTTACCAGTAGCACAGATAGAAACTATCATATAATCCTCAGACTTTAATGCATAAAAAAAATAGTTTAAACATTTAGCATTTAACTGGGCTAAATCCCTATCTTCATTACTCCATTCAATAAAATGTACTTTAGTTTTAACTCCATTAACAATTTTAAATGGTGCAACATATCCATCATTGACTAACATCCACATGCGGTAATCAATATATTGCAAAAATGTAGACATCCTAATTTTCAAGAAATCAAATGGAATGTTATCAAAAAGAGGTGGATGGGTTATTGAATAACCCTCCGCGGTGGTACGATTTCAAAAATGCGACATGATCATTTTTCAAGGTTTTCTAAACACTATTTTTGAAAGCAGGCTCTGATACCAATTGAAATTACAAGATGGAAAAGAGGGGGGGGGGGGTAAATTGTGAAAATTTTAATGCAATAATTAAAACCTAAGAAGGAATTCTAATTTTTTTGATGTTTTAAATTTTTAACATGAAAATTTAAACTACTACGAAGCCAAACAATTGTACTCAACGTGCAAAAATATAATCCTTTTTCTTTCACAAGTTTTCACCAAGCAAGTATTATGAAAATAAAATGCACTCAAGAATAAAAAGCGAGAAGGAAAAAATACACCAGAATTTTTATAGTGGTTCAGTCAAACCATGACCTACATCCACTCCCCGGAGTCCTCTGCTCGAGGAATTTCACTACAAACTATAGCTCTCCTTTTTCCCCCCTCGGTAAGGCGGAGAAGCACTTATAATACTCCCTTTCACCAACCTAGCGTGGCGGAGTGCCAAGCGCTGTTTTCACCCTCCTGGTGATGGTAGAGAACCTTCTCGTTTTTCTCCCTCCTGGAGAAGGCATTGTACCTTGAGGTCACGGATGTAGATGAGTCTCCCCCTTAGAGATCATCCCTCAAGTTCTTCCCGGGCCATAGGAGGATCAAGATGCAGTATGATCGGAGCAACCATATGATCTCCCTAACACCTCTTCTCCCTCACCAAGCTCACCTTCTCCTTCCTCTCTCAACCCCTCAAAACTTCTCAAGAGCTCTCTCCCAAGTATTTCCTCTCTAATCACGTTTCCCTCTTTTGTCTCTCTCTAAAAAATATGACAAATTTGACATATAAAACGGGCTCTAAAAACCCTAAATTTGCAAAGTAGCCGTTACAATCGTACAGTACAATTTCTCATCGTACATTACGACATGTATAAACAGGCTTCATCCGGGTACGAAGTTGTACAAATAGTTCAAAATCTACTTGTACGATACGATACTAAATTGTACAGTATGATCCTCAATACTACTGCTCGTATAGGATGATAGCCGGGATAATCAAATATTGTCTCTATTCATCGTTTGGTACGATCAACATTGTACCGTATGAATGGTGAAAATCAAGGCATCATCCAGAACGAATTTTGGGACGATCAAATGTCATCTCTGTTCATCATATTGTATGATATATATCGTACAGTACGTTGAGACAAAAACAAGGGATCATCCAGGGCGATATCCGGGACGAGCTGAATTCATCTCTATTCATCGTATTGTAAGAATGTGCTTGTACAGTATGAGTTTCAATTTGCAATTAAGCCTTGATTTCTTCCACTCATCACGGGTTAAATTAAGTAAGTATTTAAAATAGAGTGTACAGTACAAATGTATTCGAACAGTACGAACGGTGCAGAATAACTTATTTAAGTTAACGTGATGGCCAGGGTTTTGGGATCTGAAACACATCGTACAGTACGATAATATTCGTACCGTATGATTTGTTCACAGAACACGTTTATAATATAATATTGTACAATACGAAATAGCTTCGTATAGTACGATTAACAGATAATGAAAAACAATATTTTTTACTTTTAAAAACCCTCTCCCCCTGTGTGTATGCATGATTTCTCAAACTCACCTGCATTTTGTGGCCAGACTCAAGAAAATAAAAAATAAAAAATAAAATAAATACAAATTACATTGTTAGACTCAAACTCCTAATCTAACTAGTCTTGTGTCTTCCCGTTATCTCGAGTGGCTTGTGATTTTCCTGAAATGTTAGTACTCATGAACAATAGCAAACAATAAATGATATTTAATGAAGAGTAGTTCAGGCGACATTATTCGTCATCATCAAAATCTCGAACTCGGGGTCATGGGTTGCAACATGATGGAGGAATATATAGTAAATAAGGAGGATCTACAAATGATATTTATTGATTTAGAAAAAGCATATGATAAAGTTCAAAGAGAAGTGTTATAGAGAGTTCTTGAAAAGAAAGGAGTCAATAATGCTTATATTCAAATCATTAAAGATACATATGCAGGAGCTATTACTTGTGTTCAAACACAAGGTGGTTTGACCAAGTATTTCCCTATTTTGGTCGGGTTATATCAAGGATCAGCCTTAAGCCCATATATTTTTGCTTTAGTCATGGATGTTCTCACTAGACATTTGCAAGAGGATGTACCTTGGTGTATGCTTTTTGCTGATGATATTCTTGTTGTTAATAAGACTAGAGAGGGATTTGAAGGTAAACTTGAATTATGGAGGTCAACTTTAGAGTCTAAAGGATTTCGCTTGTGTAGATCTAAAACGGAATATATGGAGTGTAATTTTAATAGTAATAGACCTAGTGAGGGGATTGTGACTTTGGACGATCAAGTCATTAATAAGAGTACATGTTTTAGATATCTTGGATCTATTGTTCAGAGTGATGGTGAAATAGATGGGGATATTAACAATAGAATTCAAGTTGGATGGTTGAAGTAGAGGAATGCATCGGGCTTGCTATGTGATAGAAATGTACCCCTCAAACTTAAGGGAAAATTCTATAAGATGGTAGTAAGGCCTGTAATGCTTTATGGTGCCGAATGTTGTCCATTAAAAGAGAAGCATAATACTAAGTTAAGTGTTGCAGAGATGAGGATGCTCAGGTGGATGAGTGTCTTTACCCTTAGAGATAGGATACAAAATGAGCATATACGTCAAAAGGTCGGAGTAGCTCCAGTATAAGTTAAGATTAGAGAGAGTCGCCTTAGAATGTTTGGTCCCATAAAATGGCGGCCTTCTGATGACCCGGTTAGGAGAGTAGAGGTATTAGATTTGACTTATGTTAAGAAAGGTAGGGGTAGACCTAAAAAGACTTTGATAGAAAATATTAGGAATGACCTTTCTTTATTAGATTGAAACAAGAATTTGACTTTTAATTGGACACAATGGAGAAAAAGGATTCCTGTAGCCGACCCCATGTAGTGGGATAAAAGCTTGATGTTGTTGTTGTTGTGTTGTATTGTTTTAACACATTTGCCCTTCCAGTAAAATAGTTGGGTCTTTAAAATTTTTTTCACACTTAGTTTGAATCGCATGATGGATGGGCGGGCAAGTCGCTAGTATGGCAAGCGAGCACGAGTAGGAACAATGCAACATGGGAGTGAAGTGGCAACATAGGAGAGTAGCTGGGAGGGCGGACAGAGTAGGTGGGCAGTTGGGCAGACAGTGAGAAGCCCGGGAGGCAGCTAGGCAGGTAGGCAATGCGGGCGAGCAGCCAGGTGGGTGGCTTCATTTTTTTATTGATTTTGTTTTTAAAATTTATGGTATCTATTCCTGCTAGAAAATAATTTTGACAAAAATAAACCTTCGGCTTTAGTTTCCTACATGGTTTATTTAGGGTAGGGCTACTCTTCCTAAGGAAAGTGTACCCATCAAGCTAGGGTGAATCTCCCTTAAGGGAATGCCCCTTAGTCTAAAGCAAGTAATTTCAGATGTATATCTTATGCACTTCATCAAACTTTCTTGATCTCCTAAGCTTCATCAGATTAATATATATTGAGGTTCATGTTATCATCATAATATTTACTTTTAATAACAAAATGATTCCCTACCTTTAGTAAAAAAAAAGATTACGTATTATTAGGTACTATTTTTTGTCTATAGAACCAGTCACCATAACACTCTTTTATTGATGGAAAATGAAATGAAAGTTGTTCCCTCCTATCATATTCTTCCTCCTCTTCTTCATCATCTTCTTCTTATCATTATAAGGGCAAGCTTTGCTAGAGAGCACTAAAATAACTCTATCTATGACAGTAGGCATATTTAGAAGTTGCTACACAGATCTCTCTTTGGTCTTTGTACTTATTTAAAATTTTCTTCAAAATCCATATCAAGAAGATACATAAATTTCAATTAATAGGAATTTTAGTTTTTAAAGAAAAGGGAAGTAGGAGATGTGGTAGGAGTCGCTATAAGAAGGGTAGGCTTTGAAGAAACATTTTAGTGTAAGATGTATTTTGACTGCTTTTAATTTTTCCATATATTAATTTTCCTATGAAAAATAGTTATTTAAAATAGGTTATGTGTTTAACTTGTTTTGCTCAAGCGCCTTTCAGGCTTCAAGCTTCCATGCTAATGGACAAGACACTTAGGTGAGCAAATGCGACTGAGTTCTTTCACTTTATCAATTCTTTTACAACTAGAAATATAATTGTTACCTTTAAATGGACCTTCATGTTTTCAGTCATTAAGATCCATAGAATCATCATCAATAGTGGAGACAAAGCTTTAGTAATAATGTAAATGAGCCGCGGCAATTGTGGCTTATTTTTATGAGTGCTTTTTTGTGAGTGCTTATTTTCTTCTGTATTGTATATTTAAGGGATCTCAAATAAAGATTCTTTTTTTAATTCCATAAGCATCAACTGAGATTTTTCCTATGGTTATGTTATTTATTTTTCTACAACCACTGTGGCTACTATCTTACTACTACTATGAACATGGAAAAATATTCTAGCAAGTGAGTGAAATGCAATGAAGTAGATATATATGTTTATGTTTGTCATTCAATTATCTTTCATTTTTTATATTATTTCCTTATGTGTGCGAGTATGATATAGATACTAGAAATCAAATAAAAGTTGAATAAAAAAGAAAATAAAGAATTCATGAGCATTTGAACAAAAGTTTCATTCAATTTTTATAGGCTAAGTGCCTATAAAAATACAAATATAACATTATATAAGTGTTTATGAATGTTTTTGTATAATCAATAAATTATAAATATTAATGTTATTTTATTCTATTTGCGATAAACTTTAATGATATAAGAGAATCAGGCAAGTAAATATAAAATCAATTGTCAAATGCATTTCAAATTAATCTACAATAAATCCACCATAAATGTTTTTTAAATTATTATATTCAAACCTAAATATGTTTGAAGGCTCAGTGAGCATCTCTTTCAGAGTTAATTTTATGAACTTTAATTATGTAATAACCTACCCCACCAGGCTTAGGTGGGTTAGTGGGCATGCTTGGTTGGGAACACCCCATCCCAAGTTCAAATCCCCTCTCATACGGCATGACTCCTTAAATGGAGAGAAAAGAAATGTGGGTCCTGCACCTGTGAGGTTGGTTGTTGGTATACTCACCGAGGGATTTGTTATGCATCCAAGCATCTCTTTTGGGAGGTGGCAGTGGGTAGATACCCCCATTCAAAAAAAAAAAAATGTAATAACCTGATCTTACTAAGAAATGCTAGATTTCTCTATTCATTAATAATCATATGTTATAATGTAATATAAAATGCTATAGAATAATTTCTAGATTATATTATATAAAAACAAAAGATAATTAGACTTCTATTATTAGACATTAAAATCTGAGTGTGAAAATAATTCAAGTCTTAAAAAATTTTAATTTTAAAATAAGAATCTCTAAAAAATTATATGATTGTAAACACGGATGTCCTTGGGCATTATAAAACAAATATTTATTTTATGGTCTGTGTGATCCGAAAAATTTTCCCCGGCCTCCCCAACTATTTTTCTTCAGGGGAGTTTTAGTGAAATAAGTTATGGGGTAAATTTTGGAAAGGCAAATGGGTTTGTAGATATAACACTACCCAAAGATTTCACCCATATGTTGCAAGGACTTTATGATATGAGTTATTTTTTCCTATAAACGCAAGCCCCTATAGTTAATTCCTCCTTCCAAACATGAGAGAGAAAGTTTGATTAAGTCTAGTCATCAATCAGATACGTAGAGATACATGCTATCTGGCATATAGTAGCAGCGTAGGCTTGGACTGTTGGAAAATTGATGTTAAAAATTTAAAATTTCACCATCTAGCACTTAAAGCGAATGGTGTAGGAATGGATGATGGATGCAATCAAGATCCTTGGTTCCATACTCTTGGGCCATCATGGACCCTAGTCTACATAGTCAGAGGAGGTAGTTGACCCAACCTGATAGAAGGATCATTATCGGTAGCCACGGGTTGCATCGTCCAGGGGTGCCTTGTAAACCTAAAGGGAGTGTTTATTTAAGAGCACAAATTTGAATCCACCTTAACTAACAAAGGGTTTTCTGCCCTATCGAATTATATCCTATTGATTTATATCTCAAGGATTTTATGACATTAAGAAATGTATTTTATCTTGCCATAACTATTATCTCGTGGTACCATTTGGCATCAAAATCACTTGGTTCAGAGGGCCCTGGATTATAACCATTTATCATGCAGTGTCATTTATTGGAAAAACCACTGCTTAAAGGACACATACCATATCCTTAGACGCAGGAGACTGTTTCAAGAATGAATTCTAGTGATATTTTTGACCAAGCATTAGTTCTATGTGAGCTAAAAATATTTTCAGATTTGTCTGACTCAATAAACTATGCGAGGATGAATATATTTTTCTTTAAGTGTTCTTATGGATAATTTAAGTTTTAAATATTCTAGATTTGAATGATTTTGGAATTTTGAATTTTTGCATTTTAGATTTAGTGGTTGTCTGAGTGGCACTTTGGATGTTTTGAATTGACTCCTCTAGTTGAGATTTGTATTCAATACGACCATCATTAGGGTGTATATGAGGTCATTCAAAAATACTTATATTTTTTGAGAATTTTTAACTTTATGGAAGTTTGGAGGTATTTAAAATGGTTAGAGTTAACCCCTATGATTTAGATTTACTTTCAACACAATCATCATCGGGGTGTTTGGTCATTTCAAGATTTTAATTTTCGTTTATTAAACCTTGTTAACTCTATTAATTTGCTGATAGAGGATTAAGTTTAATAGGTTTTATGCCTTTATTAATGAATTCCTTTTTTCATTGACCTTTAAGGCCTAATATGAATGCATTAAAATAAATATCTTAGTCGATACCATAACCGTCTATTTCTTTGATGGTTTGAGCCATGTCAACTCCTATCATCCCTTATAAAATGATTAAGATTGAACATAATTTCATTTATTAACCCGTGCGACATCCTTAGGCATTATGTGTGTACCCTTATCACGCTTGCTAGGGCCCATGCAATTGTTTAGAGGTATTTTTTAATTTTTTGTTAAATCATATCGACTTATATTTACTTATTTAGAAGGATCAAGTTTAAATTTATTAACCCCCTCAACATCTCTAGAAGTCACATGTGTCCTAACAACATGCTCGTCTGGGCCTAAGCGAGTTATATGCTTACACATGCCCTTATGTGTCCCTATGTGCATATATATTATGGTGCATATACGGGGGCATTTTTGAAAATATTTAATGATGGTTAGTTATATGGGCAACTATCATTTGAATACATCGTTATATTTGGAAGCTTGTAGACGCCTTCTATCTTCTTGTAAGAGTGTTGTAGATCCAGTGGTGTGGCATCATACTTCAGTAGTCTCTGGTTCTTACTATTTATTTCTTGCATTTGCTTATAGGTGAATCATAGTATTGTCACCTAATTTCCATGAGATACCTCCTTGTTCTAATGTAGACTCCATTTTCTCATCCATCAGGAGATCAAATATATGAATCAATCAATCTTTGTTTAGGTTGTGTAAACACATCTAAATGATGTGAGGTCATTTTGTGATAGATGATGTGTCACAAGCTGGTGAGATTAATGGCCTGGTTCATGCATTATTATGCTGCTTTCCCCTTTGACCCTTCATGAAGTTTGGACTTTGAGTGGAAGGACTTAATCTTCAGGCCCCCACTTTAATGCAGCGATAGAGTTTTCAGAAGCTCCAGTAGTTCGAAGAAATAATAAGATGAGATATCACTCTCTGATTTCTTTAAGTAATCATTCAGAAAACTATTTAACATCACATAATAATATTGTAGCTAAGGCCTTATATTGGCATCAAGTTGATAAGCTTCTCATAGTAGTTTGGAGATGCTAGCAGTTGTTGGAAGTTGTTGATATTTTTGTAGAGATGATAAGATGAAATATTTTCTCAACTGATCATTCTTTGACCCTACAGAATTGTTCATCATATCATTCATCTTCAGGTTGTTATTGGAATCCCACTTTAATGATGTATCAACAAACCTCCTTTGTGCATCTAGTTATTTTTTATACCCAATATACTCGCAACATCTGGATCACTGCTACTATAGTTATCCGCATGTGAGACACTATTGTATGCATTCATCAATAATCATTAGCTATTTGTTATTAACTATTGACAGATTCATATACTTATCTTTGTACTGATATTTGATTATCAAAGAATCATTATAACAACTTGACTTTTGGATGGTTATTGACTACAAAAAGGATCTGCCATTTATTGCACATTATTCATTTTCATTCATGGATGAACTGTTATGCATAGTATAACTCCCATAGTTACTCATAGCTTTTGTATGTACTTATATCCAAAGGGAATTCTTTATATTTCAGATCTACCCACTGTTTTTATCCACAAGTGGATCATGTTTATCTATAGGGACTGGTCATATTCAATATGATCTCTGGGAAGTGTTCGTAGAAGAGCCATTATTTTTGTATCATATCCAACTTTCACCAATCTCATGTGATTGTTGATTGTACTTGTTTGTAGGGATGGAACTTCCACTATCAATTGCCAGTGTTTCCATCTCAATCTATAGGAACTATTTCATATGTCTCGAGTTCCTCATTGTTGCATATAGAATAAGTTTATACCCTTTACAGTGGAATGGCTATATTTGTACTTGATTGGATATTATTATTCATATGCATTGAAAGCATTGTTATATTTGTGTCTTGGCCTTCATTAATATAGGTGGGAGATAGTCGTGAATTCTATAGTTGACTGCTATTTCTTACAAGTACAGTACACTTGACCTCAAAGGAGCTGTTATGAGAGTACGTTGCATTCATCATGTCCACCATCACAATTCATAGGTGATTTGATGTTTTTGTTTGTAGTGATGGGCCTCTTATTATCAATTGCCAGTGTGGCCTTTTCGATCAACAAGCATTGTTACTTGTGTTAGAGATTCCAATAACACATATAGGAAACACCTACATATTCTACAATTTTTTATTGTCCTTGCACGTATGGTGCACTTATCCTCATAGGAATTGTTATATGGGCGCACTGCATCTTTCATGTATAAACCAGCATTATTCATTACGTGTTTATTTTTTTTTTCAAGTATTGATGATTGGTCTTTATTTGTGATTGTTTAGATGTTATCAATTGAGTATTACTTCTTGTTTTTATGAATCAAAGTCTTGTTCATCATGAGTCCCTTGCTTATTTGCTTGTATTTATTTGATTGCATTAAATTATTATTTGACATTTGTATTTTAATCTTTATTTTCTATTTTAGGATTTGGGGTTAAATTTCTTGCAGTTAAGTTCAAGTCCTATTCCCTGTTATTCGGATAAGTTCTATACAAAATTGTTTTAAGGTATAGACATTTCTGTTCAAGTATAGGTCTTTTGTATTGCTTCTAAATTGCAAACTTTTTTTAGTCCAAGTTCTATATATTTTAGTTTGAATTTCAGCAGCATCCCTGCATATCTCCCATTTGGGTGAAATATAAGGAGTCTTAGCCTTCCCACCATGCTAAGAAAAGCATGTATGGTAGGTGACCTAAGACACTGTGGACATAGTCTTCAATCCCAAAATGCTAAGAAAGGTGTGTACGACACCCCAGAGGTACCTGCTTAAAAAAAGCATAGTGGTTTCCCCATAAGCACTGAGATGTATACGGGTACTTAAAAGTTGTCCCAACCATTCTAGGAAAAGTGTTTATAGGGCCTACCTATCTGGTCGCTTGTGTCGCACTTAGTTCCCACTACCACGCTATGAAAAGTGTATATATGTAGTTGACTAGCTTGTCACACACTTTGAGGATAGGATTTTGGGTTCGAGAGCTGCTTACCTGCCTCATCATATGTGTCACACCAAGTTCCCTCCTACCATGCTAAAAAACTATGTAGAGGTGATTGACCAGATCATCACATGCATCAAGGATAGGATTTTGGGTCCTAAAGCTGCTTACCTACCTTGTCATAGGTGTTGCACCGAGTTCCCTCTTACCATGATAAGAAAAGCGTGTATAAGTGCTTAACCAACACATCACTAACATCGAGTTAAGAGACCAGCCCTCTTTCTTCTCTTTTTAATTATCTTTAATTAATTATTTTTATTAATAACTAATTATAATTAAAAAATTATTAAAATAAAAGCTAATTAATTTTAATTAATTATAATATAAAATAATTAAATTAATTAATTATAATTAATATTAAAATAATTAACTACCATAAAGGAATGTTCGGCAACAAGAGCTATACAGGATTTAGTCGAAGAAGCTCCCAAAAGGGGGAAAGCTACCTTCATAGTGAGTAGCTCCAATTGTTGCTTCTGATCGAATGGTCGCAACTTCCATTCCAACAGGAAGGGTATGCCATTGACTGAGCAAAGTTGAACAATAGTGAGGGTGCCGAAGGAGCATGTGACAGAGAGATAATTAGAAAGTGAGCTGCCATTTGGGCTTCCAATCAAACACTATAGCTTCAAATCTGACTTGAAGGGAACAACATTGAATAAGCAAAGAAGTATACACAAGGAAGAAACTTTCCTCCATGGAGAGTGATCTATTGCAATTTCTTCCGATCCAAATGTCGTAGCTTATGATCTGACTTGAAAGGAACATCATCGAAGAAAAGAAGAAGCACATACAAGGAAGAAAGTTGCCTTTATAGCGAGCAAGCTCTTGTAGTTACTTTCAATCCAGATGTTATAGCTTCTGATCCAACATGATGGGAACATCATCAAAGGAACGAGGTTGATCAACAATGAAGGAGTGAAGAAATGTGCAAGAGAGGGAAGGAAAAGAACAAGAGCAAGAGCCTTGTCTCATTACATATTTAGTGACAAGTTCGGCAAAACGACACATTCAAATAGAATATGGGAGAAATGAAGTTGACATGCGGATCACACCTTTAATGTAATGGGTTTGTGGCGGGATAGGTACAAGGATTTTCTGATATATTTTTTTCATTTTGTGTCTTAGAAATAAGTCAATAAATGCCCCTCAATAAATTTGGTATGCATCTAGAGTGAACCATATTTATTGCATGTTGATTAACCTTGTGGAACTCTAGAAACTTGTATTTGATGTCACACTAGGGGTTTCATTTAACAGATCACCAAGAATTTGTTTGGATGTCATGCATATTTTCTTACTTTATAGACCTTTCGATGTATCTACAGGTTGTTGACATGTTAGCTTAAGTCAAATAGGGACCCCTAGAACAGTGATATAGTACTTCATATTTAGGTCCCTAGAGCATTGCTTTATAGATTAATGTTCGTAGATATGATTTCCACCTTTTTTTCTTCCTTCGACACTTTTCACTTTAGTTCCTAGCCCATTCATAATGAATCAACATCTTTCTTTATCATGATTACAAGTGGATATGGTAATCTTGTTGCATAATTGCAAGTATTATTTTGGATTTTCTTGAACTTCACATATTCATCAATTGGTGGGATTTTATTTCTTTATATATTAATTGTATCTTGCTTAAATTATAGTTTTTTTTTATGGTACATTTAGTTTACGGAAGATCTTTTATTTTTCCCTCCTCTTGTTGAAATTTGGCAAAGTTTTAAATATTTTTTGGGGATCTCAGCATGCGGTGTGATGTCAACTTAAATAAATATTTAAAATACCCCCAATTTTTAGGAATACTTGTAGGTATCACTCAGGATACTCATTCCGCGGCTTTGTCTTAAGTCCTGAGATTTTGGTTCCTTCTTTCTTGTGATTTGGGCTGTGGACTTGGCAAAGGATGACCTGATTTATATTTACTGACTTATCAAGAAATTTGTATTATTTCTTTCCTTTGCTTGTAACTTTGGCGGGCTTGATGAAGGGTAAATGTTGATGACCTAAACCCTTTAGGTTTTTATTATGTCGATGGAGAGAAATCATTAGTCCAGAGCTTCATGCACAATGGACTGATTGATGGAAAATTCCTCTTAATTTAGCATTGGGTTTGTATAAAATTTAGGGTAATTTCTCCAATTCTTTTCTATATGCTTTGATGGATATTTTAAAGAAGAATCCATTCGATTCTTGCTTTGTGCTATATGGATTTATTGAAGGATTTCTAGATTTTAAGTTGACTTGATAGTACCAGATATAGGTAGTATCTGATTCTCAACCAATTAGGAAGACTTTAATCTGAGTTACTTGATTTCATCAGTCTAGAAGAGCTAGGAGTTGATAGTTATTTGTCATTTAGCTTTTGCAACAGGAGTTTCTCTTCTAAAGCTTTTCTTATGTCTTATTGAGTAGACAGAGCTTCCTATGATTCGGCCATACTTAGGCTTGTTGAATATGGCCACTTATGATCGTTCAAGCTTCAATCTTGAGTCATAGGGAAATGTGCTCCCCAAGCTAAGTTTGTTGAAGTTTACAGGTTTGACATAGACCTTTAGGGTTGTAGGTTTCAGAACCTACGCACATTTGGTACTTATTTTGATTAGGAATACATCATTCCCACTATAACTTTGACTCTTTGGTCAGTTAAAAGGATCTCATGGACTATGACTACTGAACTATTATGAGTTAAATAAGCCTTCATACTTCTTACAATCCCTAATGATAGGTTGACAAAATGGAGGTTCTACTACTACAGCCTTTCTTATGGCTTATTGAGAAAATGGAGCTGCTAGCCATTCAATCATATTTGGGCTTATTGAATCAGGTCTCTTATACTCATTTAAACCATAAGCTCCAGGCTGCAAAAAACTTATGTCGCTCTCGCTCGACTTGCTGAAGTGTGTAGCCAAGAAAGCTTACTTTTTAGACTTTTGAAGTCTTTGGATATCCAAGAAGGTGATATCCTTAGTAATTTGGAGAATCACTAGTATATATTGAAATCGAATATGTTATTTTTGCGTACAATGTTGACCCAAATAAATACAAGAATTTACCATATTTTGTAGCAGAGAATTTTGTATTTCATAATTTTTTAAATATGTATTTTGGGATCTGGGCATGCGACATGATTTTGACCCAAATAAATATTTAAAATTCCCCTATCTTGTAGGGGTGTTTTAGATAGATTGTATTTCAAAATTTCAAATATTTTTTTGGATATTTTGACATGCGGCACGATGTTAACCCGAACAAATATTTAAAATTCCCCCATTCTTATGAATATTTTAAAATGCATTCTTATAACACAAGAGAATTTGAAAATATGAAATGTATATGCTAATAAACATATATGAAAACATAATGAATTAAGCATAAGATTTTCTTGAGATATTTCATGCATAGTATTTCTTAAGGTATCAATCATTAATTGAAAGAATAGGCCTCTGACCATTCAGATCAATGTGTTGATAAGAACCTCCCTGGTACACCTTTTCAATGATGAAATGTCGTTTCTAATTAGATACGAATTTACAAGCAATTTTTTGATGCGGGATTATTGACCTTCTTTACACCATGACCAATTCTCTTTCTTGAAATACATGGTGGCACACCATTCGATTAAAAGACCTTATCATCCTTGCTCGGTAAATCTCCAGGTTATGTTGAGCTTGCAACCTAACTTCATCGAGTGCATTGAGCTCTTTCATTCTTATCTGATAATTATATTCTTGAGTCGGCTCATTCTTGATAGCAACCCGAAGAGATGGTAGTTCAACTTCTAAAGGCAACATTGCTTCAACTCCAAACACAAGTGAGTAAGGAGTAGCTTTAGTCGATGATTTATAGGTTATATAATATGCCCAAAACTCCTCTGCCATCTTTGTATGCCACTCTCTTTTATTTTTTGTGAGAATCTTCTTCATTAATTTTACTAATGTCTTCTTCCAAGACATTTGCTCTTTGATAGTATTTAAAGGAATATCACCAATCAATCTTGTGTCGATTGATAAATTTATTAAGCTTAGTGATTTTGAAAGCTATACTATTGTCCAAGATTATGTGGCATGGTATATCAAATCTGTAAAAAATATTATCGTAAGGTGAAATGGATTTAGCGATTGATGTATAACTGTTGCAATCAGTGATCCCTAATCTAATATTTTGATGTTGATAAATAATATTAAATGAATTATTACTTTCTTCCTTAAATATTTTAGATATTATTTTTGTCTGTGAGTACTAACATTCCAGGTAATATACACATCGCTCAAGATTGCTGAAGACTCAAGATTGGGTATAATAAGATGTGAATGAGTTCGTATTTTATATTTTCTTCATTTTTTATTTCTTGAGTCTAGCCACAAAAGAGTGTATTCAAAGATGGTGACCATGTAGACACATAGGGGGGCTTTATTTTTTAAAATAAATTTTTTTAGACAAATCATATTGTATGATTTTAATTCATACTGTATGATCTGTTGATTGAGAAATAGGCTTAACAGCTAATTGGAAGATAGCTAATCATATGGTACGATCTTAATCATACTGTATGATTTATTTTGATTTGAAAACCATAGCCACCAGATTAGTTTAAGTAAGATTTTGAATTTTGACTATTGACCTATTTATAATGTATGATTACAATCATACTATATGATCATTTCAAATATTGTTAAAATTAACCCCTCTAATTAGACAATCAAATCATGGTTAATTAATGATTTTTTATTTGTACTGTACAATCCTTATCATACTGTATGAAGAATAGAGACATAATTTGGTCGTCCCATAGATCGTACTAGAGGGAACCATGATTTTTGTTCTAATCAGACAGTATGGTATTAATATCATAATGGACAATCTACTTGAAAATAACTAATCATACAGTTTGGGATGATAAATAAAGATGGATTTTAATCGTCCCAGGATTCATCCGATATGAACAAAGGAAATATAATAGATCTTACTGGTTGATCTCTAGATTGTACTATATGATATGTTGAAAAATTGTGAATTGTTTGTTCTCCTTCGCATTGGATGGGACTAGTTTTGAACTGATCAAGAAATACAAAATTTGATCTTACTATACAAATAATTACAACTAACTTGAATTTTTAGGCTTTCTTGAAGCCTATTATAAAATCAACCCTTTATCCTTTCTAAATGACGTGAAGAGAGAAACTTGGCTAAAAGAGGTACTCTGAGAGGGAGCTTTCGAAGAAAATCAGGGCTTGTAAGAGGAAGGAGAATGTTAGCTTGAGCGTGAGTGAGGAGTGTGAGAGGAATGACACGGTTGCTCTAGGCTAGCTGCACAATTGCTCCTCCTAAGGCTTTGGTGAGTCTTATGGGAGCTCTCTATGGAGAGAGGTTTCTTAGTCGATCCTTATGATTCATTACCTTTTTTTGGAAGGAGAAAAAGGAGTCTAGTTTTTTTGCCTATAAAAGAAGTTTGGGACTCTACTATACCGGGTTGGTGAAAGAGAGGTTTATAAGTGCTTTTCTGCCTTACTGAGGAAGCAAAAGGAGAGTCACTTTCTGTTAGTAAAATACTTGGTATAGAGGACTCTGGGTGTAGATGTAGGTTAATGTTTGACCAAACCACTATAAAATCTGGTGTGTTCATGCAAATTTTACATACTTTTTGCATTTCATCTTAGCTATACTTGCTTGATAAATTTCTAAGATATAAGTTCTATCATGTTTATTTGAATTTAATTATCACTATTTTTAAGGTATATTTAATCTGTTAGCTTCTGCATATAAATATTAAAATTAATTAATTCTAAGTGTTTTAGAACATCCAAAATATTAATACTTATGCTTAGGATTATTTTAAAATCACCAATTCACCCCCCCCCTCTTGGTGTATCTCATACTTTCATTAACATCACCTTAAATCTGATATTCGTGACACCTCTTAGCGTGAACAATATAATCCTTTACCATTCCTAGCAAATAGTAGCCCATTCTTTTGATTTTAATAACAATATTGGGACCTGATTGGTGTACTCCATAAAGTCCTTCATGAACTTATACCACCATTTTATTAGCTTATTTGGTCTATTGGCATCTTAGCCACATTTAATCAAAAGCATGCCGGTAAAACATGTTGTTGACAAATGCGTATCATAAAGCTCTCTTCCAAATTTGAGTAGCTGATGATTTGTCTATTGGTAGTTTACTTTCTTTTAAGTAGTCATTGAAAGGCTCTCTCAATCATTTTCTTCTTCGACATCTAAATAATGCCACTAAGCTCCAGAAGCTTGGCTAGCCTTGCATCTTCTCTTAAGAGCTTGGTGTTCTTCAGGTTGATCTTCAAGGTCAATTGATTGGGGAGATTGAGGATCAATCGGAGTTACATCCTGCTAGCTTGAGCTTAGTATTCCCTCTACCTATGGGATTTATAATAGTGTTAGCTCTAAGACCTGATGACTATGCACCATAATTATTATAGGCCACTTATCGTCCATATTTGCCATTTATTTAGCCAATTTGGCCAAGCAATTAATTTTTTTATTTTGGGCTCAGGGAACTTTAGATAAATTAACAACTAAAATTATGCATCATAAGCTCAAGAACTAGTTGATGATAATAGGCCAACTTGAACTTGGTGATTTTTTAAACTCTTAGTACTTGATTTATAACAAATTGAGAATCACCAAAGATTTGGAGATTTTGGATTTTGACATTGATTGTAATATTCAATTCTGCTATTAAAGCTTCATACTCAGCTTCATTGTTGGTCTGAGTCTTAATCAAATTGAACAAGAATCTCATTATGCCTCCTTCAGGTGATATAAAAAAGAGACTAATTCCCTCTTAAGCTTTAATCAAATTTGGAGGCCGGACATGCTTTATTTATGATGCTCCATCAAAGTATATTTCACATACTCATAGCAATTCCTCCTCTTCAATATTCATTATATGCTCATTAGGTTGATCAGCATTGAGAGCTGAATCTATAGGGATAGGATATGCAGTAAGAAAATCTACCAACACCTACCCTTTTACTGCCATTTATGGGACATATATAATAACAAATTAAAGGAGTATTATTGCTTACCCTACTAAATGACATGTAAATACTGGTCTTGTCATCAAAAACTTCAGCGGATCAATCTTTGATATCAACGTGATTTTGTGAGATAATATATAATGGTAGAATTTTTTAATAATAGAATCAGCCCCAAGCAATGTTTCTCAATTAGATAATACCGCACTTCTACTCTGATAAATCTCCGATTGAGGTAGTAGAGTGCATTTTCTTTGCCTTCTTCATTATACTGGGCCAGTAATGCTCCAAGGGGTAAGGATAGGCGAGTTCAATTAGTATCTTTTGATGCTGTTAAATACTTCATAGCATTTTACATCCCATTTGAAGCGAACTTCTTTCTTCATTAACCTTGAAAATGAATAGCACCTACCCAACATATTAGATATGAATTACCCAATAAAATCTAGTTGGCCTTGCAAGAAGCAAAGTTATCAATGATTCTTTGGTGGCAGAATCTCCATGACTGCTTTGATTTTATTATAGTCTATCTTGATTCCTCAATGATGAAGAATGTATCCTATGAATTTGTTAGAGGATACTAAATACACACTTAAGGGGGTTCATCTTCATATCATATTGTTTGATCCTCTTGAGCACTATACTTAGGTTATTAAGGTGGTATTTTTAGTCCATGCTCTTGACGACCAAGTCATCTATATAGCATTTAACCTTTTGATGAATTAGCTCATAAAATATATGTATTATGACGTGTTAATATTTGGCACCAGTATTATTCAGGCCGAAGGGCAAGACCGTGTAGCGAAATATGAGTATATGTATTATGAATGATGTATGCTTTTTTATCTTCAAGTGTCATTTTGATTGGTTGTTGCCCGACAATCTATCCATGAAGGACAACATATCATAGTTGGATGTATTGTCAACTAGAAGTTTTGACACTATGAGCAAAAGTCATCTTTTGGACATGCCTTAATAAGGTCTTTGAAGTCAAAGCGGATACGGATTTATTCACTCTTCTTCTTCACTAAGATAATGTTTGATATCCAATTAGCATACTTCTCTTCATGAATGAAGCCTGCATTTATGAGCTTCTTCATTCTACAATCATCTGTTCTTCAATCTCCAATCTCATTCTCTTTGAAACTTGTTTGATGGGTGTTACATCTAGCTTAATTGCTAATCTGTGAACAGCTATGTTAGGGGATAAGCTGGGAATCTCAGTATATGTCTAGTCAAAGTAGTTCCTGAATTCACACAAAAGTTCTTTTACTTCTTCTTCTTGCTCCTTCGACAAAAGAGCACTAATGAAGGTTGGGTGAGGGTCCACCTCAGTTTTTAAGTTGACTTTTTTTAGCTCATCCAAGTGGCTGTCTGTCCACCATCTTCTAGTTCTTTTAGTGCAGGCTGTTGAGTCTAGTAATTAGGTTGTTAAGCCTAAGTAAATGTCCCACGGCTACCAAGAGGGGGGTGAATTGGTAGTTTTAAAAATTTTAAACCCTCTTAATAATAAAGTTGAACCGAAATAAAATTTTCTTTTAAAGTTTGTAGAAAAATGTTTTTCAACCACAGAGTTGTTAAAAACTGAAATTTAAAATGCGGAAACGTAAAAGCAATAAAGTAAATGACACCAGATTTATAGTGGTTCGGTCTATAACCAGACCTACATCCACTCCTCAGAGGCACCCTCTGAGTATTGCACTAATACCAATAGTGACTCTCCTTTTGCACCCACAGCAAGGCGGAGAAGCCTTTACAACACACTCTTTTCACCACCCCCCGGTGCGGCAGAGAACCGTCCGTCCTTTTACACAAAACCCAGTGTTGGCAGAGAACCGTCGTCCTTTCACACCCTCCAAGTGTAGGCAGAGAACCTTCGTCCTTTCACACCCTCCAAGTGTAGGCAGAGAACCGTCGTCCTTTCACACCCTCCAAGTGTAGGCAGAGAACCTTCGTCCTTTCACACTCTCCTAGTGTGGGCAGAGAACCCTACGGCTGTTCACACTCTACAAGTGTCGGCAGAGAACCTTCTTCCTTTCACACTCTCCTAGTGTGGGCAGAGAACCCTTCGGCTGTTCACACTCTCCAAGTGTAGGCAGAGAACCTTCGTCCTTTCACACCCTCCAAGTGTAGGCAGAGAACCTTCGTCCTTTCACACTCTCCTAGTGTGGGCAGAGAACCCTACGGCTATTCACACTCTCCAAGTGTAGGCAGCGAACCCTT
>NW_021318852.1:1501241-1538269 GCF_001605985.2 Dendrobium catenatum
TTATCTAGAAGACTGGATTGACTTTATACTTCTCCTTCTACTTTGAGGTACAAGACGGGGGTGGGTATCCCTATTTCTCATTTATGTTTTGCTGACGACTTTATCATTTTTGCGAATAGTTCTTTGTCTAATATTAAACGTCTTATTAAGCATTTGAAGATTTTCGAAAATATGAGTGGGCTCTCTATCAATAAATATAAAAGCTCCTTTTTTGTTTCTAAGTTTGCTAATCAAGGGAAGATTAATGATATTAAAAGAATTTGTGGGTTTAATAATTCTACTCTTCCTTTCAAATATTTGGGTGCTCCTATTTTCAAGGGCCGTAAAAGAATTCATCTCTTTGATGATATGGTTATGGGATTTCATAAGAAGATTTCTAATTGGACTTCAAATTTGCTTTCTTTTGGTGGTCATCTTGTTTTAATTAAATCTGTTTTAAATTTGATTATGATCTTTATTCTTCACACTCTTAACCCTGCTTCTTCTATTTGTCTGAGATTGGAGAGAATCATTAACAGATTCTTTTGGGGTGCTAAGGAGACTAAATCTTGTATGTTACGGGCTTCTTGGTCTAATATTTTTGGTCCTTTTGGGGAAGGAGGTCTCAGTTGTAAGAGTATTTCTGATATGGCTAAAGCATTTTCGTATAAATTATGGTTTTCTTTTAGATCTCATAGCAGTTTATGGTCTAGGTTCATGCATGCAAAGTACTGTCCTGATATTCACCCCATGAATTGTATTCTTAAGACTACGGATTCTTCGGTTTGGAAACGGTTAATGAAAATTAAAAGTCTTGCTGAACCGTTTATTCAATGGGGGTTAGGTAATGGTGATATTTTCTTTTGGCAAGATAATTGGCTTGGTATGGGTTCTATTGATTCTATGATTTCTTCTAATACTCTTTGCAATTCTAAGGTTAATCATTACATTGACAATGGTAAGTGGAATATTAATATGTTGTATCCTCTTTTACCTGAGGATATTTTAAATCATATTCTGAAAATTCCTTTAAATTTTAAGGAAAATGACCTCATTTTATTTAAAGCTTCTACTAATGGTCGTTTTAATATCAAAGAGGTTTGGAATGATTTTAGAACTATCAAAGATACCTCTAAGATTTATGCGAATATCTGGCACAATAATATTCCTATGTCGTACTCCATTCTTACTTGGCGTTGCTTAAAAGGTTTCTTACCTGTTGATGCCAGACTTTGGAATAATGGTTTTTATTTACCTTCTAAATGCTATTGCTGTGCTGACATTGAAAGTATTAATCATGTTTTCCTTTTTGGGAATATTGCTCAAAAAGTTTGGAGGTTTTATGCTTTACTGGTTAACAAGGATATTTCTGATATTTATGATGTTGATCGGGTTACAGTTCTTTCTGTGCTTTCCAATTGGATGTCTAGTGTTAGAGGGAATGCTATCAATTTATTACCTATTTTTATTTTATGGTTTCTCTGGAAAGCTAGGAATGCTGCTAAACACGATGGGATTAAAATGAATAGCTCTGTTATTATTTTTGATATTAAGCATAGATTATTTCAATCTTTTACTTCCTTATCTTTTGCTAGGAAAAATTTGTCTAATTGCAAAGTGTTATGTTCTTTTCTGGGTATTCCTTCTTACTGGGAGGAGAATTTTATTATGGAAAGAGTGGTGAGATGGTTAAAACCGAAAGCTCCTGCGGTTAAGCTGAATTCTAATGGGGCTGTTAATGTTGTTTCTGCTGGGTTTGGGGGTCTCATCCGTGACTCTGTTGGTACAGTAATTGTGGCTTATGCGGGCCCTTTACCTCCGTGTATGGTCATTTTTGCTGAATTGATAGGTTTGTTGAAAGGCTTAATTATTTGTCATAACAGAGGTTTTTTTTAATGTGGAGATTGAAGTTGATGCATTAAATGTGATTCAAATTATTAAGAATTCTGATTCTCTTTATCCTCAGTTTTTTTATACCATTAGAGAAATTAGATTGTTGCTTTCCAAGTTAAATTTTACTTTCTCATTTACTGCGTGAGGGGAATGCTTGTGCTGACTTCTTTGCTAAATTTGGGACCACGTTGGAAGCTGATAGGGAATTTCATTTGGATAATTTACCACAGTTGGTTAAAGGTTTGATTAATCTAGATAAACTTAGTTTGCCCTATATTCGTTTCAATTAATCTTGTGCTGGTGGTTTCCTTGGGTGCTTCTGTTTTATCTAGATCTGGCCTTGTTTGGGCTTTCTGCTGTGAGGAGGTTTTGGCAGATCGTTTTTTCTGGAACTTTAATTGGTTATGTATGCTGATGATGCTGTCTTGCTGGATGGGGTTTTTTGGTCTTATTGAGTATTCTGCAGCTTTGTTCTGGTATCCTTATTTGGTGAGATGGTGGCTGTGCAATGCTACTTATTTTTATTCCAAAATCTGTGTTATTACCATAGTTGGGAATTATAAAAATTATTTTTGGCAGATTAATAGCCTTTTGTGGAGTTTCTTTTGCAGGTCATTAGGAGCTTGGTACCTTATTAAGTGAAAGGTATATTTGTTCGCTGTCTTTTATGTTTTCCTTTTTTATCTGTTTCTTTTTGCGGGAAGTCTGTGCGTAATGATCAAATTTTGGACTTTCTTTTTTGGGTGCGGTTTTAGGTCTATATATTTGATATGTATTTATTGCTTTTTTAGTAAAAAGAACCACTGGTTTTAAGAAGCATTAAGAAAGCCGTCCCAAAGGAAAAATATGCCTTTAACCCCTTCCTATATTTCAAAACACCAGTAATCATATAGTTTTTTTATAACGAGATAAAAATTTAATAAATGCAAAGTATTTAAATATAATTTACATTGTGAATTTATGTAAATGCCTTAAATTTAATAAGAATTTTAAAATTAAATTTCTTATTAGGTTAATTTTCAATTAATTATACTAATTTAAGATCACTTGATCAAAATTTTAAGGTGAAAAAATTAACCCCTAATTAATATAGTGCGTGATTAGAATGTGGTTTGTTTGGTAAGTGTTTTTTTTTTGGATAAAATCCTCATAAAAGCCTACGCGTTAATTATAAAAACGAGGTTACAAGTCCTTAAGAATCATAAAAAAAAAAAAGTCCTTAAGAATCATAAGCTCTATAAAAATATAGCATTTGAAGAAAAACCAATGAGCCAGTGATTCAATCTAATACATAAAAAAAAGGGAAGGCAAGCCAAACCAGCGAGAGGGCAACGTCCCAAAAGAGGGAACTTTGGAAGATCAGAAGAGCATCAGCAACCAGGCATCAAAAGTCACTGCTAGTCGAGAAAGTGCAACCCAAAAGCCATGCACCAAGCATGAGAACCTGCAGAAAGTCTAGAAAGAGCATGAGAAACCAAAGATAAAAATAAATTCTACTGAAGGAAGACACCAACAAATTAAACACACCAGAAACCCAACTAACCAAAAACAACCAAAAGAGAAGCCAAAGTCCAAAACAACAGAAGCCAGTCGAGACTAAACAATAGAGCCAAAACCCCTAAAGCCCCACCAACCACCACAAAGAAAAAAGCCACAACCACTACCCCACACAACAACAAACAAATAGAGGAACAACAACAAACAATAAAGACCAGCTCACAAAGTTTTTTTTAACTTTCTTTTTTCTTATTTTTCTTTCCAGAACCCATAGAGAAATTAGCTTTATCAATTTTCAACACACCCAAATTGAAGTCATCTAAAGGAAATTTAGAACATGCAAAATAATTATCCCCATCACAACGGATATAACCCGAGAATTCTTTCATCCAATCCAAATGATTAACAGGATCAACATAGTGCTCACCAACTAAGTTAATGCACGTGTTCGACTAAGGGGAAACCGACCGATCAATAATTGGGGCACTATTAGAAACATCCATGCCATGAATGGCTAAATTAGAATTCAAGATAGGATTAAAAGTAGAAGCCACGATTTTATCCACAACATGAAAACCTTCATTTGACATGATCACCCAGCAATAGAAGTAATTAAATGAGGATCATTGCTATCAAAATTAAGAGCATTTTTATCCATTTCCTCACCAACAGAATCCAAATTCTTAAAAGTATTTACATCAGAAGGAGTAAGTAAAGGAGAATCAACATTTTTGTTAACACAAACAACTTCAGAAGGACCAATATCAGGGGAAACCAAAGAAGCTAAATGCATAATATCAAAATCAGAGATATGATCATTCAAAAGCACATTATTAGAATCCCCAGCAATAACATGAACTATAACCATTTCCATATGATTTAAAGCCAAAGTCACAACCTCCACAACTGGGGCAATTTCCATTTCAAATTCATTAAATGCCAGAGCCTCATACACCACAGCAGGAATAGGGATAAAAAGAACATATGGTTGAAAAGAAGTGACATGCATCCTCAGATGAGGATGCAATTTAACACATTCAAAATTTCTATATAGTGAGAACAAAAACTTCATAAAATAAACTTCATAGAAATCTAGATGTTGTTAATAACAAAGGCTCCTTAATAACCAAGGATTATTAATTAGTAAAAACTTCAATTTTTTTGATAAAATCCGCAAAGGGGCCTACGTGTTAAATTAAAAAAAAAATACAAAAACCTTAAAAGATCAAAATATCTATAAAATATAATATTTGAAATAAAACATATGAGCCTATGATCTCACCTATTACAATTAGCAAAAGAAAAAAACAAACATGGAGGCAAGAAGTCAACCCTCAAAAAGGAAAACTAAAAGTATTCAATGAAGCTCCAATAACCAATCAAGAATGAAAATAATGAAGGGGGATGATGCAAAGCCCACAAAGCTCTGCCAAAGAACAACCATCCACAGAGAAAACATAGTAACACAGGCAACCAACCAAAAGACCCACCACCAAACTGCAACCAGCCTGCAAAAAAGGCTAGATAGAAATAAGGAAGGCAAAAGCAATATCAAACCAATTGAAAAACCACTCAAACAAAATCAAATAGAGGAGAAAATGACCATGTAACATCAAAATCTGCTCCAGGATCGTCCGGGCCGATCTGGATCGTCCCGGGACAATTAGAGCAATTTTTGTTCCAGATTATGTATAGAAGTTTCAGGAATGATTTCCTATAGGGATCGTCCGGGCCGATCCGGGAACATCCCGGGAAGATCAGTGGATGGCACAAGTCAGAGAGCATCGTCCTGGAAAATTAATTATCGTCCTGAGAAATCGTCCAAGGCCGATCAGTTCAGTGCAAAAGTCAGAGAGCATCAACTAGACAATAGACTTGGATCTAGTAGAGCAACCATCAACATTTTTAAAATTAAGCTCAATATTTTTTTACTTTCTTCTTCTTATTTTTCTTCCCAGCAACCATAGAGAAGACAAATCTATCAATTTTCATCACATTTAAGTCAAAATCCTCGATAGACACATTAGAAGAGCCCCTATGGAGATCACCCTTAAAGCCCGATAAATTCTCAATCCAATCAGAGTGATCAACATGTCCAAGCTCCAAATTAATACACATAGCATCAGACATCGGAGAAACAAGTAAATCAATAATAAGGGTGCAATTAGAGACATCCAACCCATCTAACAAGATTAGAATCATTAACAATATTATATTTAAAAGTCACGATATTACCCACAACAACACAACGATCACCATAACCAATAACTCGCATAGTAGTATCAATATATAGATGAAAACATTAAATGCTTAATTGAATTATCAGAAAGAGGATCAAACTTATCTAATTTATTATCATTGCTTTCCAAGCATTTGAGATAACTATAAGTGGAAAGAGTGATCGGAGGGGAGTCAACAATATTGTTAAGAAGCTTACCATCAGCCAGTGATTCAATAGGAGAAAAAAAAGAATCATTTCCTGAATGTATATTATTCAACACAATATCATGAACATTCAAAGGCACATTATTAAAATCTTCTACAATATTCTATTCATTTCCAACATTAACCGGATTCAATTTCGAATCACTAAGTTTTCTCAAATGGGGCTGTAAAAGATATAACAATTAGATCTTAAATAGGTTAGCCATACTCATCCCCATATAATTTCCTTCATGATTTGGAAACATCTAATAGATCTTCTTCTTGTATGCTAGAGCCAAATAATATTTTAAAATAAGAGAAGAATATCATGATTGGGGTAAGTAACCATAGGGATTTGTATATGTAAGAAATCTTGATCGTAAATCTAAATAAACTATGAATTAATATATAGGAAAAAATTACTTAATTTAAATTTCATATTTATTAATGAATAGTTTAAAGTTCTTATATCTCAAGCAACTTAAAGGAAAGGCTTTTTTCTAAGAGATACGTTTCAATCTTTTATAATTTTCATTCTGAAAATAAAAATTAAAATATATGCTGTGTTATATATATAACATAAGAAAATTCATTAAATTTACGTTGTAGTAAAAAGTTTAATAAGATTCAAATGAAATTTGAAATGATAAAAAAATTAATAATAATAATAATTTGAATTATAAGAATATAAGTTAATTATAACACATAAAATGCTTGATTAAGCCTTTAAAATATAATAATATGCATTTATTTTCTCAGTTTTAATGAAATATAAAAACTATTAGCTTTTTTTTTCAAATAATTTAGAACATACTTATTCTTTTGATAAAACCCAGATGGGGCTACACATTAATAATAAAAAAGGATTAAATGTCTTTAAATGATCAAATAATCTCTGCAGCAAAAAAATTTACAATCATTCAAAATAAAAAACCTAGTGAGCCAATGATTCTATCCATTACAATGAAAAAGAAAAAAAACACACAATGAGAAAAGAAGTCAACTCAAAAAGAGCTCATGCTAGATCATAAATGTAGTCCTAGACAAAGCTTAAAGGAGAATAGATAGATCCGCACACCACAAGCCCACTCAGAACCTCTTGCCAGCATACACCATGCAAATAACTAGAAAAACAATAAGAGAAGTGAACCGAAATATTAAAAACTAGGAGAAAAGCCAAGCACCCATAATAGCAACCTGCGCGCCTCTTCAAATCAAACCAAAACAACAAACCAACATACAAAAAAGGACCTAAACATGCAACCCAAGGAACAGCCGCTAGAAAATCACATAAGAGCACAAACACCCCACTACCAGAGCACAACAACAGAAGCCCAACACCCCAACAAAGATCAACTCACCTGAGAGGGCAAGCCCCACCATCAGGACAAAAGGAACAACATAGCAAATAACAGAAGCCCAACAACAGAATCAACTCACAAACAATAAATGAAAAACCAACAACACAACAAGCACCACCAAAGATCTAATCAAAGGACTTAGATCTAGTAGAACAACGTACATAATATTTAAAATTCTGCTCTAGATTTTTATTTTTCTTTTCTTATTTTTCTTCCCAAACACCGAATAAAAGCCAACATTATCAATTTTCACCACATTCAAATCAATATCCTCCAATAACACATTAGAACAACCATCGTTGATTTCCCCATCACAACAATTATTACCCAAAATTTAAAAAACCGAATCAGAATGATCAATAGGGTCAATAGAGACTGGGTGTTGCAATCCACCATTTAAACTTTTAAACACATTATCAAACATAGGGGAGACGGGTAAGTTAACACAATTATTACCTGAAATTGAGAAAATCCTATTATTATGTATAAATGCTTGAACTCTTGAAGGTTTGAAATGCTGTTGGAACTAATATGAACAAATGACTAAGTCTTATAGTGATCTTCAATGCAATCATAAAAAGAGTATGAATTCATGGCAACTCTCTTTCAAATGTTTTTATTCCATAATTGTTTTGCTCAGTTTGGTACGATGCTAAAAATAGAATGAGAGGAAATGAAAAGGGAGTAAAAACAGGAATAATAAAAAACTCTATTGATATTAATTTTCACTCAACCGTCTGTTTGAAAAGAAATTAACTTAGAATAAATGTTTTCTGATCTTTTTTGATAATTTTTGCAAATTTATGGACCTAACAATATCTTCTCATTTTAATCATCAATAAATTTGATGAAAAATAATTTAGTTTTTTTGTTAGTTAAATCCTGCAAGTCCTACTGATGAGTTTGGGTACGCCTTTTTAACTATACTTAAAAGTAGATTTCTAGTGCAAAAATTTCTTGAATTAAAAATTTTTATGCTAGAAAGCCATTTTAGAAAATAGTAAGAAAGTCGTCCCAACGAAAGCCTTAATCAAGAAGACTTTACTATGAAATTTAATTCAAACGGGCTTCTGAAACTAACTGTGAATGCGAATATGAAAGCAATTGATCTATGTAAGTAAATAATTAAGGTAGGAATATATATTTTATGAGAAAGTATAGGGAAGAGAGAGCTAGCCTATTGTCGAGGAGCTTCTAAAGCCTGATGATAAGGTAGTCTTCTTCCTCTGAAAAGTACAGCTTTAGGAGTTAGTTGACAGGGTATTTATCCATCCTATTGTATCTCCGTGAGAAGCAACTATTTTAATTATAAAAAAGAAGGATGATATGATGCATAATTGTATCAATTATTAAATAAGATTATTATTAAGAATAAGTACCCTTTATAAGGGATTGACAATATATTTGATTAGCAAATAAGATCATCTGTCTTTATTAAGATTGATCAAAGATTTGAATATTATCAAGTGAAGGTGTGAGAAACAAATATGGTGAAGACTAGTTTTTAGTGCCCGATACAAATGCTAAGAGTTCTTCGTCATGCCTTTTGGGGTGAAAAATACAACTACAATTTTCATGGATCTAATGAACAAGATATTTCGAGAGTATTTGGATAAGTTTATGATCATTTTCATAGATGATATTTGGTTTATTCTACTTTACAAAAGATCATGCCATACATCCGAGGATTATTCTAGAGACGATGAGACAACATCGGTTGTATGTTAAATTCTCTAAGTGTGAGTTATGGTTGATGAATATTTCTTTTTTTAGGCATGTGTTAGTAACACCAATATTTTTGTAGATCCCCATAAGGTTCATGATGTTATTGATTGGATGATGCCTAATACTATATGCGAGATGTGTAGCTTCTTAAGAATGGTGGATTACTACATGAACTTTATGAAGGGGATTCTTTCATATTATTGCATATCTAATGAGAGAATTTAGAAGTTAACTGCTTTTATGTAGACATCTGATTATTAAGTAAGATTTTAGAACCTAAAAGACAATTCTACTCTAGTAATGACTATTCTATTTAGTACAAAGGGATTTAGGTATACAGCGGTGCTTCGTTGAAAGTGTGAAACTCCTTAAGAAAAAAAATCTAAACTCTTAAACATCAAGGTATATTTTTGTGTAATGGTTAGAATTTTATTAAGAAACTCCATATTTAAGCATGCTCATCCTAGAGAAATTATCAGATGGGTGGCCTACTAGGAAGTTACACCAACAAGATAAAATCGAGATGCTCTTAAATAAAAAGCGTATAATATCTCAAAAGTTAAGGGTTTGGATTGTTATAAATGGTATCAGAGTATAATACACCATCCATAAAATGAGAACTAAGTATCATACAAGATAAAGTACTATACCATGGGATCCACTTCTTGAACCTTGTATGGGATAAAGTATTATGTGACGGGAACCATCACTTGAACTTGTAGAGGCCACATCTAAAATTCTATTTGCATAGTGGATGATTTTGGGATAAAGATGTTGATGAGGACGTCAGTTACTTAAGTGGGAGAGATTATAAAAACTTATAGAAAGGATTGGGATGTATTTAGATGTAGGATAAAAAGTAATATTTCTAGGTGGTTGAAGCCATACGAGAGGACCTACCTGACATACGATTGGAGCTTACTATCATTGTGTTTGCATTAAAAATTTGGAGACTTTATCTGCATGAAATCAAGAGTGAGATTTTCACTTATCGTCAAAGTCTGAAGTATATATTCATTATAAATGATCAAAATTTGGGCAAAGGAATCTAAAGTATATATTCACTTAGAAGGATTTGAATATGAGGCAAATCAGATAGCTTGATTTGATTAAAGATTATGATTTGACTATTCAGTGTCAACTTGATAAGATAAATGTGGTGGTATATGCTCAGAGCAGGATGCCTTATAGGATATCAAGCATGTTGCTTACTTTTGCTAAATATATCATTTTGAATATGGAAATAATATAGTTAGAAGTGATCCATTCTATTGATTGGGATTATATAGTATTTTTGCTTAGATAATTATTCAACCTTCTCTACAAGAAAGAATTCAAGAAGCCTAGAAGTTAGATTCAAAATATCTAAAATTGATTGATTTAATTAGATTTGATAAGAAATATAAACTACTAGTATCTATTAAAGTATTGCAAGATCTTATGAGATTATGTATTTTGAATTTGGGCAGTGGATAGGAGGATCATATCCCTCTGATTGAATTTTCCTATAATAATAGGTTCCAATCATGCACAATTATGGTTACTTATGAAGTGCTACATGATAGAAATTGCAGAACCCCTCTATCTTGTGTAAATGTTGGTGGAAGAAATATGATAGGGATAGCTTTGGTTGATGATGCTACTGAAAATATCCGTCTGATCAAAGTTTGGTTAAAAGCATTGCCACATATATATAAATAATATTATGATGCTAAGAACTAGGCTGTGAAATTCCACATTCATATACTTAATTAAAAATTAGGCCATTAGAAGGCATTAGCAGGTTTGGGATAAAAGGAAAGTTGAATTCAATATATATTAAACCATTTGAAGTAACTGAAATGATTAGAAAATTTGCCTACAAGTTGCAATTGCCAGCTCAAATATTTAACATTCATAATGTTTTCCATATGTCTTCTCTGAGAAATTAGGTATAGGCTTTTGGAAATTGAATATTTGTAAAAGAAGATAAGGTACATATGAAACTAAGTTACAAGAAAGAACTAAAAAGGATTTTGGCATATAACATGAAAAAGTCAAGGAATATACCTATCCTAATGGTTAAGGTTTAGTGAAATGAATCAACTCCATCCTGATATATTTTGATGATTTGTGCTTTGAAATGTCGATAATGATATTTTTCAGAGGAGAGAATTGTAACACCTATAGATCATTATACATTTCTACAAATTTTGACCCAATCTAACCCAAGGTAACTCACTAATTTTTTGCATTTGAACCCATCTACATGTGCTTTGAACTGGGTCCCAGGGATTTGTGTACATGTTTGTAAAATCTAAAAATTTTTATTAAGGCACCACGATGCTAGGTATATATAGTGGTTCCGTGACTTGGTGCTCTCTGGAATTTGGACATTAAATTCATATTGTGGCACTTAGGCTGTGATGTGTATAATTTGGCACTGTGATGCTCGATTAAAATTTTATATTAAAAATATCATTGTCCACTATTTTACTCAATTCCACACAATGAAGGTAGTTGATTATAGATAGAGTGAGAGAGAAGTGGGATCCAAGATAGAGAAATCTAGTGTTAGATAACTCCGATCCATTTTAAACTATTGGCCTAGTTCTAAAAATTGTCTAGCTTGATGTAGGTAGTATTTTCTCTATCTCAATTTTCAGAAATAAGAAAATTTTTAAAATTTTCTGATTTAATTTATAATTCTGTTAGCAAAAAAAAATAAATAAACTTGATATCTGTAAAATTTTCACTATGTAATTTTTTGTATGTTATAATTATGATAGTTTTAAATATTTAGGTACTTTTCAAGAAAAAAATTATCAGGTAACTTGGAATGTGTGGGGGGTTTTAAAAGTTAGAAATAATTATAGTTCTCCAAAATTATTTTGTAGCACAATTAAAGCTTCAAAATAATGCTATGAACATTCTATGATAATTTGATTATATTATGAAATTATGCCTTTTTGCTTAATAGTATATTCTGCCGCCTACTTTTAAAGTATTCTATTAATTAAACTCTAAACATGGTTTATTTTCATTTGCTTTACTGCAAGGCAATGAACAATATGTTTATTTGATTAAAATGTGTGATTTTGAGGAGATCTGGTGTGGGTGGAGGAAATTCTTCTTGGGTGATAAACACACATTCTCATGTTAAAGGCACATTCTAGTGTTATATACATTTTATGTTAGTGTGTAATTATATGCATATTATGTTCTAATGCTCTGAGCATTGAGAGTCATAAGGGTTTGTTTTTGATATGCCGACACAGGAGCATAAGGGCTGTAATTCTTTGAATTTTGTTTTGATGGGAGTATAAAGGTTTGAGGGAAATCATTTATTTTCTTCCATAATATGTTAATTGCTTATTTATTTACTTTCCTGCAATGCAATTTACATTTTTTATAACTACGAACACCATTATATTCAGCATAGTGATTATTATTAACTATTTTAAAACTCTTATGAATGCTTAATAAATGATTATTTGTAAATTCATATTACTAAATACAACCTACTAAGCTGTGTTAGCTCATAATTTATCTACATTCTATTTCAGGGTCTATAAAAGGGAAGAAAATAGTTGAGTAGCAGAGTCAAGATCTGATCTAACTACGTTTGTATAGGTATTTCTCCTTCTGATTTTTACACGACCATAGCTAATTATTTAAATTACTCTATTTTGTAACTCAGTTTGTAGATATGGACTGCAGTGTTATTATTGTAGATGCATTTTGACGGAAATAAAAAAAATATATAGAGAGAGACATTATTTTCTATATATTGATAATTATTAACAACTGTGTGATATGTTGTTTGTTTAAGTTCAATTGGAAGAGAAAAAATCTAAAAAGTTTTTCAAAACTTTGATCTTAGCTTGGCCTGCTATAAGCCAACACAATAAGACTTGGTCAATCTATATATCTTATCAGGTTAGGTTGTGACATATGACTCCCTATCTTGTATCTTATATTTTGTATTGGGATTACACCACAACCGATAATTTAAAGGAAAATTTGTTTTCCTACCCTCCTATATAAGATATCTTGCTCCAACCATCCTGAATTATTTTACAACTAGTTAGCAGCTTTTGTAATACTACTTTTATCTTATATCACTCATGTCATTTTTTATTCAAATTCAAGTCATATATGAAATACAATAATCTATAAAATGCAAGAAAATTTATATACTATAGATTTAATTCAAAAAATCATAAATATCAATTTATTCTATAAAATTCAATAATATTACGAATACTCAAAAGACTTATATATATCATATATAAAAAGTTACATGGTGAAAGTTTGATAAATAAAGAAAAAAAATTTTTTTTTTATCAATTTGAGAAAGATTAAAATGATAGAACTCAAAATCATTGAAAGCAAAAGTAGGATTCGGGTTACCTATCATGATCGGAAGAAAACTTAGAATATAATTGATGGAAGAAAACGGCTTGAATGACTTTCTCTATCTTATCTTTATCTCTTCTCCCTCTCTTCCCTTCCTCTACTTTCCTTACTTAGCAATCCAGATGAGATGGAGGGAATGGTGTGGTGATAAAGTGGAGATTCATATAATAAAAAGTATTTTTAGTTTTTTTTTTGGGACATTTAGGCCATTTAAGGCAAACTCTCACACACAACGCATACACAAAGACTCGAACCCAAGACCTCTTAGTTGGAAGCATAAGCTCTCAACCAACAAGCCAAGGTGAGCTGTGTAAAGTATTTTTAGTGACTAATATCGCAACACTCTCAATTTGGCATTGTAGCGTTGCATGCCGCCCTCAGAATTATTGTAGAACAGATAGCTCAGTGCCGCAATGGCATTTTCTAGGTGCTTCCTAGCGCCGTTGCGAGGAAACATAGTGTTGCAATGTTTTAGCTCAAATTTTCTAGATTTTCATTGTAAAATTTTTGCACAAATTTTAGGTCATTACATAAACCCTCCATCTCTTTACCGCCATATGTATGTACTCTGACACTCCGGAAATTTTTTTATTCAAAATGACAAACTTTCTTTTTTTAATTGAAACGTACACTTCAACCCATGTTTATTTATATTCGGCTCCTTGATACGTTTAGCATAGTCATCTTAATTTAAAACACTTACTTTACTAATGTAGAAACATAGCTTAAATGGAAAATAGTCAGAATAATTTGTGAATCCAGATTGATATGGCACACGCTAAGGGGTTTGGCTGATGAGAAAGCTTTAAAATCATATATTTGTGTTTTTTTAGTCTAATTAAAACAACAACAATATCAAGCCTTTATCCCACTATATGGGGTCAACTACATGAATCCTTTTCTCCATTGTGCTATATTACGGGATATTTTGATTTTCATCTAATAAAAATATGATTTATAATACTTTCTAACCAAGTTTTTTAGCTCTACATGTATCTTTCTTAATACAGGACAAATCTAATATATCTACTCTCATAACCGAGTCATTAGAAGGCTGACATTTTATGTGACCCAACCATTTAAGACGTCTCTCTCTAATCTTATTTGCCATTGGAAATACTCCAACATTTTCATGTATACTCATTTTGCATTCTATCCCTAGAAGTGAAACCACTCATCCACCTTAGCATCCTCATCTATATAACACTTACTTTTATGCATTTTTTTTTAATGGCCAACATTCTACGTCATAAAGCATTGGAAGTCTCACCATTATCTTATAAAATTTTCCCTTAAGTTTGAAGTGTGTGTTTTTGTCACACAACAGGACTGATGCATTCCTCCACTTCAGCCATCCAATTTGAATTTTACTAATATATACTATTCCCATCTATTTCACCATCACTTGGAAAATAAACAAGATATATCTAAAATATGTACTCTTTTTAATGACTTGATCGCTCAAAGTCAATATCCTTCTGCTAGATCTATTTCAACTAAAATTACACTCCATGTATTTAGTTTTAGATCCACTCAAATGAAAACCTTTTAGAGTCTTAAGGTTGGCCTCCATAATTCAAGTTTTCACTTCAACTATCTCTCTAGTCTTATTAATAAGAAGAAATATCATCAAGAAATGTCATACATCAGGATACATCCTCTAGCAAATGTCTAATAAGAACATCCATTACTAAGGCAAAAACATATGGGCTTAAAGGTAATCCAATAGGAATAGAAAAATACTTGGTCAAACCACCTTATGTTTGAACACAAGTAACAACTTATGCAAACATATCCTTAATGGCTTCAATATACGCATTATTCTCTTTTCTTTTCTAGAACTCTCCAGAGCACTTCTCTTGAAACTTTATCATATGATTTCTCTAAATCAATAAATATCATATGTAAGTCCTATGTATTCTCTCTATTCTTTTCCATAAAATGTCTAAATAAATATATATAACTTCCATATAGTAGACTTATCCGACATGAATCCAAATTGATTTTGGAAAATATTAGTATCAAGTTGTAACTTATGTTCAATAACTCTCCCATAATTTTAAAGTATAATACATTAACTTAATTTTTCTATAATTCTCACAATCTTGTGCATCGCATGTATTCTTAAAAATATGATCCATCACACTCCTCTACCCATGTGGTATCTTTTTAATCTTCAAAATAATATTGAATTAATTCATATAAAATATGTATACTGAATATAGGTAGTAAAAAAATATTAGTGTTAGAAAATAAAAAAAAGGTAGGCATAAGATTTTATGGATAGAAGTTGATCAATATGATATGTGAAGAATATTATTAAAACATATGAGACTTGTGTTTAATCAAATATCAAGTATTTAAAATATATGTTGATATAGAAAGATTAAGTGGTTAGTATTACCCATAAATATAATTTGTTGGAAGTATTAGTTCAACTTTGACCCTAAAAAAGATAATAATGCATTATCAATTTCAGAATAGTAAGGCCTTCAATCACTGATCATTTCAATGAGATTAACTCAATCACAAGATAGTTAACTCACTAAAATTCTTTTTACCATAAAGCTAAGTGACATCATAGGTCTCATATTTCACAAGAGCATCAAACAACATGAAAAGGGAAGAAAAATCATATTCTATTTTATTTATTTATAACGTGAGCTGGTTGCAAAATATATTCTACAATAAAGGAAGAGGAGTATAAAAAATCTCATTGAAAGAACTAGTAGTTAATAGTCATACCACAAAATGATTAAGGTTTCATCTGGGGCATGTTTTTTACTGTTTCTTAAAGCAGCTTTTTAGTACACAATTTTTAATTTTTGTACTTGAAAGCTGCTTTAAGAAGCTATAAAAAAGCCGTGCCAAACGAAATCTAAGACTTCATTTGGGACAGCTTTTTAAAACAGTTTTTAAGTATAAAAATCTCAATTATAATTTTTTGAACTAGAAAGCCATTTTAAAAAGCAGCAAAAAAAGTTATGCCAAATGAAGCCTAAGTCTCAAGATTGTTCGAGCGGATATTAGTATTGTAATAAGCCTAATTATATAATAAAAAAATATAAGAAAAATAAAATTGAACAAAAATAGAAGAGAAAGGAAGGGAGAAAATGCCATCATAGAAAATATTCTTCATGCAATTTCACTTAGTTTGGATATTCAATAGATATTATAGTTATTTATATATGCACATCTCTTTATTCTTTTTTCATATAAAGATCAAATGACAAATTATCGCATGGATATTTGTTAAATACATTGTTAAAACAGGTGAGACTTATGTTTAACCACATATCAAATAGTAAAATAGTATGTGATATAAAAATACCAAGTGGTCAATGTCACCATAAACTTAAGCTTCTTGATGACAAAATGAATTTGACTACAACCATATTTAAGTATGCAAGTAAATGACTATCTATCTAATGTCAAAAGCAATCAATTCGGAAGAAGCTCCAATCATTTTATCATATCAATGAGTTTAACTCAATCACAAGATATTTGAACTCCATGAAAATCAAATTTGACGATGATAGCCATGTTTTCAAATTGATTTTATTATTGCCTAACTGCTAGGATAGCATTATCTTTTATAATGAAGCTCATTGACATCATATATTTTATCCTCAGTAAGAATATGAAACAAAATGAAAAGGGAAGGCAAATAATATCATACTCTACTTACTGATAATGTGATATAATCATACACTAAGGGGCTGTTTGGTAGCACCCAGGATTTGATTTAAGTAGGATTTCGTAAATCCTCTAAATCCAGATTTCGGAAATCCCGAGGGGCCTAAATCCTAAAAACTCTTTGGTAACATTCATGATAAATCCTATTAAATCCCATTTGTCTGTTTGGCTATAGAGCGGATTTAACGAGCAGACTCTTCCTCTAGAGTCAATAGATTTCGTAAATCTGACAAAAAATAGAATTTTGAAAATCTGGGATTTAGCACGAAAAGGTGGAATTTTCCGTTTACGGTAGCTTTCATTTGCCATGAGATTTGATTTTGCATTTTAGGCCGTTTGGCTGGATTTCGCTCAAATCCAGCCTAAATCCTGCTACCAAATAGCCCCTAAATACAACAATAAAGGAAAAGGAAGAGGTATATCAAAAGCTCATGAAAAGAACTAGCCTTTAATTAATAGTCACATCACAATATAAGCAAATCTTAAGATCATCCAAGTAGACCTTGAGCAAGTCTCAAGATCATCCGAGCAGTAGCAAGCATAATGCAAACATAATCACATATTACAAAAAATGTAGGAAGAAGAAATGTGAACAAGAATAAATGCCAATGGAAGAGAGTAAATGTCATCATAGAAGACATTCATAATGCGCAAATACCTAATGTGGATTATTTAATAGAGATATAGATATTGATCTAGACATGTCTTTTATTCTATTTTCAGATAAAGTTTTATGACAAATTATTGCACCTATAATCATAAAAAATGTTTTTTGCTGAAGGCAAGCCCTTAAATATCATAGAATGGAAGATTTGACAATCAAAATAATAAATACCAATCGAAGCTAAATAAAATCAAGCACATCCTTGAGTTAAAGAGAGAAACCTTATCTTCACTTCATGATTAGTTGTAGAAGGATGTAATAGTTGAAAATTAACTAAATGTGCCTTGTTGATTATTTGAGGCCACAAGTCATGCACTCTCTACACCAGCACATCCATGAGATTGCTCTTTTGACTTTCAAATTAGACTTCTTGAAATCATTTGAGCCAGCTAGAAAGTGCATTTACATGCATGATTCCAAGTCGGTTAGATTCGAAGCACCCTTTTCTTGCTTCGCATTTCATTTCCAGTAAAGTGTCCAGAGAACTTAAGCCATATAATTGCCCATAAAAAAGTAATTTGTTATTGCTTTAATTCCATCTTTCATAAGAATAACATCAGAGTTTGTGGAGATCTGTCGTAGTCTCCAGAAAAGCACCCTACACACTCAAATGGCGCTGGTGCTCAGATTAAGAAGATCTATCAATCAATTCAAAGAATCCTAATCATTAATGCTCAGTCTAATACAACAAACTCAATGATGAATAGAACGAATCAAAATGCTGCAAATCCAGTTTTATGATCTTCTCAAGTTACAGTACAGTCCTGACGCAATGGCCTTAGAATGTTCTATGATTGAACTTTGAGATTTCGTCTAGTAGGTATTTGCTTTCAGTTGAAGGGTCCACTTTTTCTGCATTGACGATTGTAATCTTCAGCCGCTGTTCATCTCCATAATGCTCTTCTTTGATCTTGATTCGGAAAAGGAACTGCACAAAGAGAAAAGACCGAATAATCTCTGCAAATTTTGCATCATCGTGCTGTTTAAACATGAATAATTCCTTGGCTGAGCAGTGAAGCATGTCCTCTCCTGAGTCTTGAAAGGCAGTGACCCAAGTTACTCCAGTATGGTCCTGTACCTGAGCTTGAAGGAGATACCGATATTCGCATTCTTCAAACTCCCTATCACAGCGTTCACAGCACCAGTTTCCATTATTCAGTTTTGTAACTTTCTTATTGCATTGCCTATCACCAATTACTAAGGGGCACGCAGTGTAGCAGAAATTTTCTGTCTTTACAAATGAGACAGTTGCTTTTAATGTGACCCAATCAGGCTTGACACCTCTTCCCAAACCCTCATCTTTGATCTGAGAAACATTTTTACGAATTTCATTCAAAGGAAGTCCGGCCATAGTTTCTCTAGAGATGGAATTGGAGGAAATATTTTTACCTCCCTTATCAAACCACTCTATCAAGCTAAGAGCTTCAGGAATTTCAGGGCTTATAAAGAGCTGGGATGCAGAGATGGTACCAACTGACTTTCCACTGAAGTCGCTTACCTTTCCTGCCTTCACAGCTAAAGATGGAAAAGCCCCAGAATCAAGCAACTCCTGTAGTTGTCTGCCTTCTCTGTTGCAGAAATCCCCCCAAAGAGTAAGCTCAACACTCATACCTGACTTGTCCTTCAAATTAGCAACTCTCCTCTGCGTTTCCATACCATTCTTCCTCAATATAGTTACTGAAGGATTGATTGACATGACTATTCCGATAATATCCACAATTGAATTGTTCTCTGCATTCACGATATCACTTATTGCTTTGAAATTGAACTGTTGTGCAGGTATTGAGCCATCTTCTTCTGGACAAAGCTCAACAACTGAGGATGTCTCTAGAAATATTTCCCAGTCATTGCAAAGATGGTTAAAGTTCTTTTGAGCAGGTTTTAGGCTTCCCTTGCATATCACGTACACCTTTCCTACCTCAATAACTCCATAAAAGCGATCAACAATAGCATTGAAGCAAGTGACTCGAATCTCTCCTCCATCGGAGTCTAGAAGATCAAAGGAAAACACTTTACCATCTCCGCGGGCATTATTATACCTCCTAAGTTCTCCTTTCGCTGTCACTCTTGCCTTGATAGCCCATCTCCCTTGATACGGGTTCAGAGCTGCAATTGGGATAATCCGTGCGGGAGCCTCATTCTTCATAATTGCCCCATGGCCTTTGTAATTTGGAGGTGGCTTATAAGAAGGTTGTACAATTGGTTGATAACTTTGGCCCTTATTGCTCGAACTTACAGATGTACCATTAGGCAGTTGATCACCTTGGAAGCCTGAGTTGTTTAATAAGGATGCCTTCTGGTTAGCAGATTCTGCTTCAGGATGGCTTTCCAATTTTTCAAATACCTCAGATTCCATGATCAAAACTTCCATGTTCAGTATGACAATCATCCTGCTTCATATCAAGCTACCAGATTACAGGGATTTACAACCACTATACATTGCTTCAAGTTATACAAGATAAAACACCTTTAAGGCATATATGTCCTAGCAGCTTAAACATTAAGATCCGTGTCAATTTATCATTGCCAAACAATGAAAATGTAGTCTTCTCGAATAAAAATGTAAATATATAAAGTTAAGCCAATATAAAGTTGTGATAAAGCTGGTTAACCTTTCCCCCTAAAAAGTTAAGCATTATTGTTTCTTCCAAGCATCATAAATTAGATATGAATACCAAGCGCAGGGTTGGCACGGAGTTAACGGAGTGGTATTTTTTAGGAGAATGATGGAATTTAGGTGGTATGTATGTAAATAGTAATGTTTAGGTGTTAGATAAGTAATTAGGATAGTTTTAAGTGTTATGTATGTAAAAATCGAGAGAAACTCTACCTCCGACTTTGAACAGTGCTACATATGTATTCCAGCAGCTGAACAACTGATCCCCGACGTACTTTTCCAGCCCTCGCTACCTCGTTGAGCTGCGTAGCAAGCAACGCGTGCTGAGTCGTGGTGCCATCGGACACCATAATCCGAAACCTCTCCTGCGATCCTGTTATCTTCGTGACCTCCATCACCTGAAACACTGGTTTAAGATCCAGATCGCCGGCGTTGATGGCGGCGATGCCGTTCGGCGTCAGCCTTGCAGCCATTACGGGCACAATCGAAAAATTGAAGAATGAAAGGCAGACGAGTTAGGGTTTTGAGAAGCAACGGATCAAAGATATTTGATCAGAAACGGAATTCGGGAACTGGACACACCAGAAAATCGTGACGTAGGGTTTTCACGAGACTGAAAGAGAGGAATCAATAAGAAAAGGAATGAAGGGACCTTGCAAACAGATTGGACCTTGCCCGGGAAGATCGACGGAAATTTCTCGCAGAAGCTTTGGACCAAGGATTTACGAAGGAAGGGGAATTTCAGCAATTGAATTCTATCCACTTTCATAAATCATAAGTCGGTTCTAACGTCTGTTTTAACTGCATCCGTGGTCCGCGTCTAAACACGTGCTTTAATCGTGGTATGACAACCGACATAATAATAACTCAATTTGGGGTCCGGAGTCGAGTTCGTATGGAATCCGAAAGTGATCTGATTCTATTCGGATTAATTCGAATTTGACCTATTTTTATAAAAGGTTAGTTTTTCAAATTTGGATCCGACCCGCTTCAGTTTAGGGTCAACCCAACCCGGCCTGTGGATACGACAACATTGGTAGCGGTGGGCAGGCAGCCTTTCGCTAGTGAAAGCGACAATGGTAGCTTCATATCTCGGGACAAGACGTTGCAGCAGGGATGCGACGCGACGCGACAGTGGGGATGCAACGCAACAGTGGGGAAGCAACGTGGGGTAAGCAGGTCATCGACGCAGTGCAGTGGGCAGAACGAAGCAGACGCAGACTCGATGCGCAAGTGCGACTCGTGATTGGCCTCGAGCAGTGGGGGTCTGCTGAGGTCACATGGGCAGATTGGTCTCGTGGGCAGCAGGTCAATCCGAACTCTACCCGATTTTTGAAACATGTCGAAAATCCTAACCTGAACCCAAAATTTCCATGTCGGATTATTATCGGATTTTTGTGTCGTGTTAAATATTGAAACCTCTAAATTAATCAGGTGTGCGAGGACATATTAGTTCGTTGTTCTTAAGCTCGCTTTGAGTCCAATATGAGTAATTAAAATTTTATTAGAGTGCTAAAAAGCATGAATTAATTAGACATAAATATAATATATTGACTCGTCATTTCAAATAAGTTTTAAATGAACTAATGCATTAGATATATAAAATATATATTTTCTATTTATTTAAATCTAAAATAAAAATGAATAAATCTAACAAGTCATTTAAATAAAAAGGTTTAAATATTTTTTTGCTTATTTATTTATATTAAAAATAATTATTATTTGTTTTTGATATATTATCCAAAAATTATCTTGATCAAGCACGAATCTCGGGGCAGAATCAAACCGGAAACTTCAGAAATTAAATTCGGGAGCAGTCGAACTCCGATTTCATCGAGCTTATAGTCAAATTGAGTGTCTCAGAGATACAAACCCAACGACACCAAATTCAACTCAATTTGAGCCCAAATCAGGCGCCCGAAGTGCTGTTGGAAAGCTCGTACCACAATTTGAGTTACCAAATGGTCTCCGATTTTAACGAGCTTATAGTCGAATCGAACGGCTCGACGATACAAATCCAACGAACCCAAGATCGCCGAATTCTGACATCACTAAGGCCTTCAAATGTCCAGCAAACGGTGCACGATCGAAGGATTCAATATCAGCCGTCCATTCGGCCACTCCCTATTTGCCCCTGATCTCACACCTATTTACAGGCTATGCCACTCCAGAAAAACTATAAATAGACCCCTCATTTCTCATAAGAGGGGACCCAAGAGCACTCAAGCAAGAAGAATAGAAGAAGAAGAGAAGGAGAGGGAGAAATAGCTCCTCCTCGACCATCGCCGGAGTTCTTCCCGCCGCCTGAATAACTCCGGAATTCTGCCAGACATTCGGGTGACGTCGAAACTCTGCACAACTTTGTAATTGAATCTTAATTCAGGAGAAATTCATTGTAATCTGATCGTCTTAACTTGGTGGACGAATCAGTCTCTTGTATCTCAAACAAAACACTAGTGGAATCATTTCAACTGAGCGAGGCCCCGTAGTTTTTTCTCTTTTCAGGATTTTCCACTTAAAAATCATGGTGTTTATTTTTTTTTTCATGTTTGTGTGCTGAATATTCGTAAAATGTTCAGACGGAAATTTACTAACTCTATCGCCGCGTATATTCTAGCCCGGAACAGTTTTTAATAAATAGTTAATAAAAATTTACTAAAATACTTATTTATGAGACATTTAGGCCCAGTCATATATCATTTCATTTCATAGTATGTCTTATTCATAATATGGCATATCCTTATTAATTATAGAAGAGGAAAGAAAACCAATGTATCTTTAAAGTTTTATACTAATTAATTATTAATTAAATTCAAATTATATTTTTGTTAGAAATTAATGCAACATAGGATCTCAGTTATGAAATAGGAATCTAAGGAATCTTAATATAATATAATAAAGATTTATACTAACTAATTATTGATTAAGACTTCGTTTGGGACGACTTTCTTATTCCTTCTTAAAGCAGCTTTCAATTACAAAAAAATATTTTTTTTTACTAAAAAGCTGCTTTAAGAAGCAGTAAAAAAAAATAGTCTCAAACGAAGCCTAAGTTCAAATTATATTTGAGTTAATTGATGTCACAATGAACCTTAAAACGAATGTAGGCCCAATAGACCAATTTATCAATAATTCATGGCAAGCTGTTCAAGAATACATGACTAAACCTCGATGGAATTGTAATGTCCTAAACTGAACTCATCTGATGATGCAAATACTGAGGATTGGTACATGACCGAAGGAACTTTTTCAACCTCAGAATCTAAAGTTAGTAAAGATGAGTGCGAGCGAGAAAAATGAGGTAAGGAAAAAAGTAAATTAATGAGTCATGACATGTAATAACCTAATGTGCTTAAGATTGATTTATTTAAAAATTTTGAAAATTTTGAATTGGAGTGATGCAGTATTATGCTTTCAAGCACAACGGTTCTGGGGGAGCAGTGCTGGGGTGTCAGAATTGATGCAGCGACGCTGAGCTCTATGTTCTATAGTAACTCTAGATTGATCATGCATTGTTATGGCGCTAGGTTTAGAGTGTAGCAGCACTGGGCACTAAATAATATTTTTTCATATAAATTTTTCCACTTAGTCATTCCTCCCTCTCCTTGTATAGCTTGCCAAGGAAGGAATGGAAGGAGGGAGGAAGGGGAGAAGGAAAGGAGAGAGAAGAAAGAAAAAGAACTTTTGATGTTTTTTTGTTCGTCGATCACTTCCATTACAAAAATTATTATGATCATTGTAAGTGTCTTTTATCTTACTTTTATTATCAAATGATTTAATTTTAGGATTTATTCTTCTACACAAATTAATATTTATTGTATATTTTCTTGATTTAGTGAACTTCTACTGCATAACTTTTGGTATATTACTTATTATTCGAGTCTTTTTAACTGGAAGGTTTTGTATTTTCACTTGTTGAAATGTTATTTGTTGTACTTTATACAATTTGAGTAGTAATAAGGTATATAGAGATTTTGGCATCTTGATACAAGCATACTGATGACACAAAATGAATAATTGTTAAATATTATTATTATATATATTCTTATATTGTGTGTAAACAAGAAAGACTGATTATTAAGATATGTTGGTTAGAGATTGATTATACATTTACAAGAGGATGGGTCGACGACCTTTTTTTAAAATAAAATTTGTGGTGATATCCTTGATTACGTTCAAGATCAAGATTGAGAGTTATAAGAAGTTAAAATGAAGATGAAAAAGAGTGCCAACTTTTTAAGAAACCACCTGAATATTAAATTTAAGATTATGATATTAACATGAACATGATATAAGTACAATTATGAAAAATATCATATAAGTCAAAGCTCCTTACTTATTTAGTATGATTACTTAGCTTATACATGCATACTTACACTATTAATTACTTATATTATATTGATTTCAAGATTAAGATATAAATATGATCAAGACAAAGACAAGATATTATAGATGAATTTACATGTGTATGTTATGTACGATATAACTACATAATAAATAGATTTTTGACAATTGCACAGATATTTGGCTTTAATGATTAATATGATTCCCTTATTGGTTTAATCTCTTTACTAATTTGTATGATAATGGTGCACGAGTGTTTTTTATGATTTATAGCTTTATTGATTTAGAGTTCATATTACTCATGATTATCTGATTCACTATTTTGTATAGATTTATTTGAATGCTACCATTATGATTTGAATGACTACTACATGCTGTTTCTATTTCAAGCTTTGAGTGCAATTATAGGTGAGAGAAATTTTAAGGGAAGACAAATATAGAGATCACTTGGGCAGAGTTTGCTACTATTTTGAAAGCATGATTGTACCCCTTCCGCTGAACAACAGATGCAAGAAACATTTATGAGAGTAGAGCAAGTGTATAAGACAGTACAACAGTATGAAGCTTAATTCATTGTATTGGCCAGGCAAGCTTCTCACTTAATCGATATTGACTACTGAAGAAAAATGCTACCGCTATTTTAAAATGATTGAATAGAGAATTAAGATATCCATTAATGCCTTTACATATTCAAAAATTTTTTGAGCTATTTAAAAGAGTAAGACTGATAAAGATTGATCTGATAGCACCTACATCTTGGCAGGATATGAGTAGGGAAGGGACTAGGGACGAATCAAATAGGGACTTGGAAAGCATCAATTATAAAGAAGTAGTTCCAGCAATTTTCAAAGGGGACCAATAATATATACTATTAGCTATTGTGAGTGTATTCATTGCTGAAGGAAGCATTCAGGCAATGCTCTTTACTTACTAGATAATTCTTTTGGTATGGATAATAAGGACACAAAGTTGCAGGCTGTTCTCAGAGAGGAATAGGAGGAAGTTTGGATTATTAAATAACCTAGTCCATGTAGACTATTGGACAGAGGCTAGTAGGGTCATGAGCATACAATGAATGATCTATGAATAGGACTGATGATAGAAATATCTGTGGCAATCAGAAAGAGTTTGCAATATTAGAAATGATGGCACCTATACTAATACCTACATTAGTACAGCCTAGATTGTACAACCTACAACTACAAGAAGATAAGAATAGGATTGAGAGTCCTACTGATAAAAAAATTTCTTATGATTGATGCAGAATTTCATTACATTCATTGCATAAGTTAAATGATATATGACTGAATGATATTATAGAGATTTTATTTTTAGTTCGATTGGATTTTTTACATGCTTTTGCTTTAATTATAGTATGTTTTTAAATTGAATTTAATTTTTTGTTATATTGTTTTGATCTTTGGAATGAAATTAGTTTATATATATCAAGTTTATACCCTAAATCCATAGCAAAAATTTTGGGGATGATATTTTTCTAACATGAGGAGATTGTAATAAACCAAAATTCATATAATGAATTTATTTGAAAAAATACAAAATTTCTTAACTCGAGCATAGTGGCGTTGTGTTTTCTAGTACAATGATACTGGGGGGAGAGGGTACTGGAATTCGACGTGGAGACACTGAGCTTTTCATTTTACAGTAACTTTGAATTGGGCATGCAACATTAAGATGTCAGGTTCAAAGTATTGCTGCGATGCTTGGCATTGAAATATATTTTTGATAAAAAAATTCTCCACACAAGCATTCCTCCTAGCTCCTTGTGTAGCTTGCCAGGGAAAGAAAGGAAGGAGTAAAGATGAAGGGGAGAAGAAGAGGAGAAAGATAAGAAAGAAAAAGGGCTTTAAGGGTTTTTAGGTCTACCGCTCTTATTACAAAAAAAATATTCTGATCATTGTAGATGACTTTTATGTTATCTCTATTTTCAAAGATTTTGATTATGGGATATATTCTTCTTCCTAAATTAATAATTATTATATTTTTTCATGATTTAGTGAACTTCCACTACATAAATTTTGATATATTATAATATTGATTATTCTATTCAATTTGATTTAATGGTTTTATATTTTCACCGATTGAATTGATATTATTACGTTTTGTATTATTTGAGTAGAAATAAATTATCTATTAATTTTGGCATTCTGATATGAGCATACTAATAAAGCATGTATTGTGAATAAATATTTACTAATTATTATTAATTATATATATTTTTATATTATGTGTAAACAAGAAAGGCTGGTTATTAAGATATGTTGGTTGGAGATTGGTTCTACCTAGTACAAGAGGGTGGGCCCTACATGTTTTTCTTAAAATAAGATTTATGATGATATTCTCGATCAAGATCATGATTGAGAGTCATAAAGAGTTAAGATGCCAACAGACAAGAGTGATAACCCTTAAAAAAGCCACAGGAATATTAAATTTAAGATTAATATATTAAAATTAATATGATACATATATGATTATGAAAAAAAAAACATACAAGCCATAACTCCTTAATTATGTAGTATAATTGTTTAGCTTATACATGCATACATGTACTATTACTGATATGATATTGTTTTCAAGATTAAAATATAAATGTGATAAAAAAAATAAAAGATATTAATAATGAATCTACATGTGTAGGCTCTATATAATATAACTGCATAAATAATTGGATTTATGATATTTATACAGATATTTGACTTTAATGATTGATATGGTTCTCTTATCGATTTGATCTCTTTAATGATTTATTTAATAATGGTGCAACAGTGATTTTTATGATTTATATTTTTGCTGTTATAGCATTCATATGACTCATGATTTCAGATTTATTATATTGCATAGATTTATGATCATACTAAATGCTATTGTTATGATTTGAATGGCTACATGCATGTTGTTTATTTTTTAAGCTTTGAGTGCAGTTGTAGGTTCGGTTATCTACTGGGCTTTATAGCTCATTATGTATATTTAATTGATTTTTCAATCCATGGAATGGATCCAGTGCTGTGAGGTTGACCAGAGTCTTAACTTTCAGAGTTAGATTTTTATTATTTTCTTTTATAGCCAAAACTCAAAAGTTTTGATAGGTAGTGGATATAATTCTTTGAAATTCTAGCTATTACAAATGATTTTTTTTTTGAAATAATATTATTGTATGTGTATGCTTTTGATAAATTGGATTTTTTTTGTTGGTTATTTTGCTTTCAATTGAAATTAGTATCTCTAATTTTAATTAAGAAGATAGAAAATATTCAATTCTTCTAATTTAGGTTTTGGGGCATAACATGCCATACTTCATGATGGGGTGTTTAGCAGGATAAATATTTTGACTGAGATTAACAATAATAATGATTTGTATAAATATGTATAAATGCTTAAGAGTGGGATGCAGATAATAATTTTGATGGTCCTAAAGATCACCTAAGAAATCATGAAGATAATTTTACACTCCCTGAATTGTATGTTGGTATGTGCTTCAAAAGTAAGTCAAACCTCCTAAAATTGCTTAATGCTTAGTTAATTCATAATAATGTTGAATATAAAAAGGCATCGTCAAATACAACTAAACTAGCTATAATATGTGTGCACCACAATGATGTTTGATCATATGTTTATAGTTGGTACTTGCATGCTGCTTGAAGTAAAAGATTGGAGGGTACGTACTTGGAGAATCCCTATTATACAAGGTAAGCACATATATATTAACTCGATAATGTAATGGGGTCATCATCCATGCACTTCAAAACTTATTTATCAATTTATTATTCCTAGCTTAAGAAGACAAATAGATATAAAGCATAGAGATATTAGAGATATGTGAAAGCTAAGTTTAATGTACACTTTGTTGGGGATGAGGATCGGAGGAGTAAACACCACAATGATGAAACAAGCAAGAAAGTAAAAGCAACATAAAAGTAAATGATGCCAGGATTTAACATGAAAAAACTCAAAATAGGAGAAAAAACTATGAAGCCACACACTATGAAAATTGGGAGAAATAAGTATAGATATCTCTTCTCTCTCACTCTCTCCTTGCTTATGTTCTCACTTACATCATTCTCAATGTCAAACTCATTCAAAAAATACAAGAGAAAGTAATTTATAACCCCGAAGGGATGAAACCCTTGAAAAAATGAGGAAAATAACTGTTCAGTCTGTCTCGCAGCACAATGGCGTCAGTTTAGGGTGTTGCGGAACTCAGAATCTGTTTGACAATGCTGTAGCGCTCAAACACTCAGCGTTGCGGCACTCAGTTGCTATCTTAACCTGTTACGACACCATCTCTTGATCACTGTGGTGCTCTGATTTCTGTCGTTCAACGTGGGGCGCTCGGGAACAAAGCACTAGGGTGCTCGGATACACAATGCTGAGGCGTTGTTTGGAAAGTTTATTTTGGGTCTTTGGACCACGAATAGACTGGTGGTGTCATTTTCATGCTATTTTGAGTATCGATGGGACCTTTCTTTTTGGAAAGTATAAAGGTACACTCTTGATTGTCATTGGTATAAATGCAAGCAATGGTCTTTTTGCACTTGCTTTGGCTATAATCGAGTCCGAGTCAAATGAGCCATGGTTGTGATTTTCACATAATTCACATGATTCCAATCAAATAATTCATTCTCATCGAGACCTCTACTTTATTTCTGAAAAGCAACTTGCTTTAGTCCATGCCTATAGGTAGATCTTTATGTGATCTTCTTATTGTAATTACATGCGTCACCTATGAGAAAACTTTAAAAAGCTGTGCGCCAAATGGGCTTAAGAGATGTGAAAATATTGTGTGAGAAAATGTGCTTGGCATGATCTATTTAGGGGTGTCAATATTTGACACGACACGAAAATCCGACCCGGACCCGACTCGGATAATTCAGGTTGGACCCGACCCGATTTCAAAACGGGTCGGGTTCGGGTTCCAGAAATTGACCCCCCACTGCCGCGGTCGGGTTCTCTGCTTCGCGGGTCGTGTCGGGTCAACCCGGCAACCCGCCGGGTCGGGTCCGAGTTCGATTTTTCGACCCGTTTCTCTACTCGGGTCGGGTTAGGGTTGACCCGTTTTCCACCCGGGTCAGTTTGGGTTCGACCCGAACCCGACCCGTGACCCGAAATTGACACCCCTAGATCTATTGATGATTTAAATATCTTTCATATGCAACTAACTTATATTTTCAACATAAGAAAAGAAATTTATGATTGATTTGTTGATTGTTGAGCGAGATGTAGTGACGCAGGAGCTGAGCTGATCAATTCTATTTAACTTCAGGCTAGTTTTAATTCCAATTGGTAGATATATGGTTGTTTAGGAGTAGTACTTTCTTTTAAGGCATGTAGCCTTTTATGTGGCCTAATTGTCTATAAATACTTGTAGCAATTGCTTGTAATGACAGCTTTTGAGATATGAATAAAATTTGAGTTTAGTTTGTTCGGTTGCAAAGACAATCAAGTTGCCGGTGCAAATTCCATTGCGATAAGTGAAATTTGTATTTCTTTGACACTCTTGTGCTATTTTTTGTTTGATTCACATCTTCTCTAGCGATCCCGACCATAAATTTAAATTTTATTTAGTTTCTTGAGAAATCCTCAAAATCCCTAATCAGTATAATCAGTTCTTTTTTCTTTTTAACTTATGCATAACATCTTGATAATTTTTGTTAGACCTTAGAAGTTTATATTCTAACGAGTAAATTATTTTTAATGTATGTTTCCAGGGCTGCAAGTGAACCAAACGTTCGACGAGCTATTCGTTGTTCGGTTCGATTAAAGCTCGTTTGTGATTGTTTAATAACTAAACAAACAAACTTGAACAATAGTTTAAATACTCGATTCTTAAATAAACAAACTTGAACACTAATGTGTTCGGCTCATTTATGTTCGCGAACAACATCATTTGAAGTTCGTGAACAAGCTCAACATTAAGCTTGATAAGAAGCTCGATAAAAGCTCGATTCGTGTTCGATTTTGAACTTGTGAATTAGCTCAATAAAAATAATTAATATTTGACTATATAATTAATAAATATAATTAATCATTACCTTTGTTATATAGACAATTGTTTTTATTATAAATGTGTTTGTTCATAAATATGTTCATGAACGTATTTGTTTGATAGTTAAAAAAAATTCGTTAAATATGTTCGCGAACAAGCTCGATAAACACTAAACAAACGAACATGAACTGAACATGAACCGAACATGAACACTCATTAATTTAAATGAATCAAACGTGAATACAAACAATAAAGCTCGAACAAACATGAACCAAACTTGAACGAGCTTATATTAAATGAACATAAACATGAACACTCACATACTCAGCTCGGCTCGGTTCGTTTGCAGCCCTATATGTTTCTATGAAAAATCTTCTCATTTAAAAGTCTATCCGGGAAATTGTCGTGGTCTAGGTTTGTCACTGCAAACGACTTCTTTAATTCTGACCCAATCATGCATTCTATGGATGGGCCATTTGGAGCTAGACTTGTCCGATCCGTAAACGATTCAGCCAAATTTTTAAGTATCATATTTCACGTTGGATTTAGAAGAAGAAACGTGATATACATTTAACGTAAAAAGGATAAAAACACAAAATGGGAGGGCTTTTTGCAGAAAACGTAAAGCAGAGCTGTGTTTTCGAAGAAAATGCAAAGAAGTATTGTATTTTATGAAAAAAACATGAAGTGTGTTCACGTTTTTTTAATAAAACAAAAATTTTCCCCAAAACGTTGATTGCCAAGAGAGAGATACAGAGAGTTAGTTTTAATATTTAAATAAAATTATTTTTAAAACAAAAGTAAAATAATTTTATTTAAATATTAAAAAAATTAATGTTAAGATATTCCCAGGAAGCGATACGCTGTATGGTCTGAATACAACAATAAGTGTGTAAGGGCTGTTGCACAGCGCCCAGGTGCAGTGTTAAATAGGTAAGAGTTCCCACATCAAGGACGGATGTGTGCAAAGAATACCGTTCATGAAACTAAAATTAGGATATGAACTTAGAATATGGGCTCCATTACGGATAAATTAATAAAATTAATATATATTATGATTCATAGAAAGATAAATATTATGTGCATTCAAAAAGTTAAATGGGTTGGAGAGAAGATTAAGGAGATTGATAATTTATGATATAAATTATGGTATTTGGGTAGGAGTCGTACTAGAAATGGTATATGTGTAATTATAGATAAGAGTTGGAAAGATAATATTATAAAAATTAATAAAATTAGAGATAAAATTATATCTTTAAAGATTATTGTTAATACTAAGATTGTTAATGTTATAAGTGTTTATGCTCCTTAAGTAGGTTTGGATTTGGGTTCAAAATTAAAATTTTGGAATGACTTAGAAGAATTAATACAAAAGATATCTCTTGAAGAAAAAAAAATTTAGAGGAGAATTAAATAGATATGTTGGTAGAGAGGTAGATAATTTCGAAAACATTCATGGTGGTCATGAATTTTGAATGAAAAATGAAAGTGATAAAATCATATTAAATTTTTCTTTAGCTTATGATTTTTTAACACCTAATACGTTGTTTAAGAAAAGAGATGAGTTTCTTATCACTTATAAAAATAGATATAGTAAAAAACAGATTGATTATTTTTTAATAAGAAAATCAGATCGTTTAGATTGCAAAGTTTGTAAAGTTATTCCGAGTGAAAATTTATGTACCCAACATCGATTATTAGTTTTGGATTTTAAGATAAATTGGTAGAAAATAAAAAATAAATAATAATAAATTTTTAGGATTAGATGAGGGCATTTAAAGAATATCAAGAAAAGTATTTTTGAGAATATAGTTTTAAATCTTAAGATTTTAGCTGTGCATAAAGATTCTAATATTATGTGGGAAAAAGTGAATATGATATTAAGAATACTGCAAAAGATGTGTTTGGAGTTTCAAAAGGAAAAGCTCCTAATAGTAAAAATAGTTGGTGGTGGAATCCAAATGTCCAAGAAAAGATAAAAAATAAAAAGATTTGTTATAAAAATTGCTTTAGATGTAAAAATTCTGATAATTGGAAAAGTTATAAAGATGCTCGTAAGGAATCTAAGAAAGCTATTTGTGATGTAAAGATTTTAGCTTTTAATGATTTATATAATAGATTACATACTAAGGAGAGAGAAAGATATATGTATAAGTTAGTCAAACAAAGAGATATGAGTAGTAAGGATTTAGTCAAGTGAAGTGTATTAAGGGTGAAGATAAAAAAATACTTTTCTTAGAAGATGTATTCAACAAAGGTGGATGAGATACTTTGCTAAACTTTTTAATGAAGAATGTAAAAATACAATTGACTTTAGTAACTTTAGCACCCTAAATGAAAATAAGAACTTTTATTTTTTATCGGCATATTAATAAAACTGAAGTTAGAGAGGCTTTAAAAAAAATGAAGTGTGGAAAAGCTGTTGGACCTGATGATATTCCAATATAGATGTTGAAATGCTTAGGAGATGAAGGAATTTCTTAGCTTACTAAACTTTTTAATACTATTTTGAATCTAAAAAGATGCCAGATGAGTGGAGAATGAGTGTGTTAATTCATATTTTTAAGGAAAGGTGATGTAAAAGAGTGCGAATTATAGAGAAATTAAGTTAATGTGTCATCTTTTAAAACTATGAGAGCGAGTTATGGAGTGTAGGTTGTGGTGTAATACTAATGTTTCTCAAAATCAATTTGGATTCAAGCCGGGTAGGTCTACTATGGAAGCCATACATTTATTGAGAGATTTGATGGAGAAATATATAGAGAATAAGGAGGATCTACATATGATATTTATTGGTTTAGAGAAAGCATATGATAAAGTTCTAAGAGAAGTGCTATGGAGAGTTCTTTAAAAGAAAGAAGTTAATAATGATTATATTCAAATCATTAAAGATATGTATGTAAGAGCTATTACTTGTGTTCAAACACAAGCTGGTTTGACCATGTATTTTCCTATTTCGGTTGAATTACATTAAGGATCAGCCTAAAGCCCATATCTTTTTTCTTTAGTCATGGATGTTCTCACTAAACATTTGCAAGAGGATGTATCTAGCTTAATGTATGATTTTTGCTGATGATATTCTTCTTGTTGATAAGACTAGAGATGGAGTTGAAGGTAAACTTAAATTATGGAGGTCAACCTTAGAGTTTAAATGTTTTCACTTGAGTAGACCTAAAACTGAATATATGAAGTGTAATTTTAGAAGCAATACATAGTGAGAAGATTATGACTTTGAGCGATCAAGTCATTAATAAGATGATACGTTTTAGATATATTGGATCTATTGTTCAGAGTGATGGTGAGATAGATGGGGATATTATAGCATAATTCAAGTTGAATTGTTGAAGTGGAGGAATGCATCGGGATTGTTGTGCGATAGAAAATCCCCCCTCAAACGTAAAAGGAAAATTTTATAAGATTGTGGTGAGACCTGCAATGCTTTTATAGTGCTGAATGTTGGCCATTAAAAGAGAAGCATAATACTAAGTTAAGTGTTGCAGAGATGAGCATGCTTAGGTGGATGAGTGGCTTTACCCTTAGATATAAGATACGAAATGAGCATATACATGAAAAGATTGGAGTAGCTCCAGTGGAAGATAAAATTAAAGAGAGTCGCATTAGATGGTTTGGTCACATTAAAAGGAGGCCTTCCGATGACCCGGTTAGAAAAGTTGAGGTATTATATTTGACTTATGTTAAAAAAGGTAGTGGTAGGCCTAAAAAGACTTGGTTAGAAAATAATAGAAATGATATTTCTTTATTAGATTTAAATGAGAATTTTGACTTTTAACAGGACAATGGATCAAAAAGGGATTCATGTAGCCGATCCCACGTAGTGGGACAAAGGCTTGATGTTGTTGTATTAAAAATAATTTTATTTAAATATTAAAAAGAAATTTAATTTATTTAAATATATTAAAAATAAATTTATTTTTAACTTATTTTTAAAACAAATGTATAATGCTTCTATATATAAAGTTTTAGTTTAACATATACAAAGTTTGAAGTTTCTATGTATATATTTTTTAAATAAATGTATAAAGTTTCTATCTAGAAACTTTTAAACATTTAGTCAAAATTTAATTACTTTAAATATATCATAAAAAATTTTAATATATTAATTACCATTTTAATTATTTTTAAAGCTTTTATGTTTTTTAAATATATTGAAATAAATTTTAATTATATATTATTAAATATATCAAATCTGATATTAAATTATATCTTTATCAAATCAACATTATTAAATATATTAAATCATATTAATATATTATAAATTTATCTGATATTATTATATATTATTAAATATATTAAATCAAATATATTAAATTATTTGATATTAAATATATTATCTAATTTAATTACTTCGCAATAAAATTTTACTTTTAGATATTTGATTATTTTTATTCTAAATATAACATATTATTTTTCATATTAAAATTATATAAATATAATGTAAGTAATTAATTATTCATATGTATATTTACTTAATATTAAAATTCATATAAAATTTTTATAATACTTATATATATAACTAACAAATAAATAATTTATATTTAAATAAAATTAATTCGATATTAAATATAATAAATCAATTTAACTTATTTTTAAAAAAATTTTCGTAATATGTATTGATTTTAATATGAATTAGTTTTTTAAAAAAATAAGTTAAAAATAAAATTGTTATAAATATATTTAAATAAAATTATTTTTAATATTTAAATAAAATTATTATTTTTTAAATAAGTTAAAATTAATTTTATTTAAATATTAAAATAAGTTATAAATTTGAAATTTTGTTTTAAAAATAAGATAAAAATAATTTTATTTAAATATTAAACTAATAAACTCTCTTCATCTCCCCCTCCGCCTCTCCCTCTGCATTTAATGTTTTGGAAAAAAAATTATTTTAAGAAGAAAACGTGAACACACATCTCATTTTATGAAGAAAACTCGAAAGTTCTTTGCATTTTCCTCCAAAACTCCCTACCATTTTGCATTTTTGATCCTTTTTAAATTAAATTTATATCACCTTGTAAAAATTTCGCCGAACAATTCATTCAAAACACCATCTGGGGTTGAAACTGAAAGCACTATGACATTTATCTATTCATTCAACATGAAAATCCGCTCTCATCTTGCTGAGTATTGCTCAATTTCATGCTTAAGTGTCCAATCGGACCATATAAAGGTTACAAAACAAACTTAAATCTAGTACAAATTCTTATCATCTAAGTCAAATGGTTTATTTATTTACTTATTTTTTTCATATCCATTTATATGCCCTCTGTTTTACAGCAGTAGAGCAACTCATACTAACCAAGCCCCTTGATCGAAACCTGGAAGATAAGCTTCAGATTCAAGTTGTTGGTTTTATCTAACTCCTTTAATAAATTGAATATCTTAAGTTATACTTGTGCAACCAAAAGCTTTGGGGCTGTAGAAGAATGAAAGACCATTAAAGCCCTATTCCCTAAATTAGCCTTGTGACAAAGTTTTTTCATCAACTGGAGAATACTATATAGTCTTTAGATTCATTGCTCAGGATGCTTTGGACTTCACTGATACCAACCTTGTTTTTGTCTACTTTTGAGCTATTGACGAATATTTTAGAAGATTTTTTTATGTAAGCTTGGCAATGACTTGTGCCAGTTTTAAGAAAAGCTATCTGATGCTGTAAATGATTCTTTGATGTGATTTAGGTTTCATTTAGGACGACTTTCTTACTGCTTCTTAAAGCAATTTTCTTGTACAATTTGCAATTATTAGAAAAAAATTATTATAAATGAGCTATAGATGAAAATCCTTTCAAAGGTTTCATCTCTACCATTGAACTCAATTTGAAAGGTTCTAAATATATAGTTTTCATCAAACTTATCCCATGCACAAACCTTGTTGTCATGGCTTAATTTTTGCATCTATGTTTTATTTATTTATTTTAGAATCTATAAGATTGACAATATCAATTTTTATATTTGTCATAGGAACATCTACTTACCTTTATAATATATTTGGAGTTATTAAATAAAATGCAATTTCAATTACATTTGAGATTATTTTGTGAAATTATGATCATTGAAATTTAGCTAAAAATTAAAATATAATTTCAATCTCTCATTTCATGTTAGTAATTGTACTATGAATTAAATATAAAGTTCTAGGATTTAATTATTATTTTTTAAAAAGTTTAGTTATGTATTTTACAATATGAATTATTGTATTGCATTTACTTGAACTACATAATAGCTTATCTGCCTGGTAGTAATTGTTTAATATATTTGTCTAGTTATTCCTTTTCTAGAGTTTCTCTGCCTGTTTATGGTACTTTCTGCACTACAGGAAAAACGCTAAAAACCGGCGGCTTTTTCTGGCGGTTAGGCTAGATTTACCGGCATTTTTTAATGGTACCGGCGGTCTAACGGCGGTTTG
>NW_021318852.1:1538375-1607598 GCF_001605985.2 Dendrobium catenatum
TTTTTCCTATAGTGCTGGGTATTATGTAGGTGTGCACATTTGGGGTTCTACCCCTTGTTCTTTTCATGGATTTTCCTTTTCCTTTGGGTCATTGGCTTTGTTCTTTTGGTACTTCATTTTCTTTTCTCATGCTTCTCTTTTAGCACTTGGTACTACTGCTAAATTATTTCTGATCTATTGGCCTTTATTCTTGGTCATGTATTCCTAGTTTAGTTTTTGGTTTCACTATTTTCCCATCTAGTGATTATATATCTATTCCTATTTTCTGGTTTTGGGAGCTAGCTCTCTATGAATCTCCAATTGGATTGGATCTTTTGGTGCTCTTTCTACCTGATTGATAGTTGTTGTTATAAACATTGGATATTTGGATATACTGGATGTGCTATTTAAGGATCCTCTTTCTACATTGCAATGTTGCATATTCTTTTTGGCAGGTATCTCAAGATTGCTACATGATTGAGCTTCATGTCGATCTTTGCTTTGGGCTGCTATTAATTTTTTTTTAGATTTTGGCTCGTTGCCTACCTTTGATTAAGTTTTCTTATTTTGCTCAATTGTGTACTTGGACAAGAATTTTTGTGTCTTAGGATTTTTTTGTCTTTTTGATTGTAGCTCTCTGAGCATTTACTAAGTCTTCAACCCGAGGACTTTGCAAGCTTTTATTAATTAATTGAGGCATTTCCAAATTTAATGTTTACTATTTTTATACTTATCTTCATCATAGTTGTCTAACATTCATTTCTCTTTTGCTTATGAAGGTCTCATATGGAAATTAATAATAGTTGGATGTCTTGTTCAAGGAGTAGCAAAGTCTTTAAGGAGTAAGAAAAAATTTAAACTTAGCATTTTCTAATTGAAGTATATGTGGAATGATACTATGCCCATGTAGAGATTCTGAAATGGTATTTTGTAGGACAAGAAAGGATGTTCAAGCTTATTTGCATTGGAAAGGGTTCAAAACGATATATTACAAATGGGCTGCTTGTGGAGAAACATCATTTAGAAATGAAATTGGAAGCGAACCAAACGTTCGGCGAGCTACTCGTTGTTCGGTTCGATTAAAGCTTGTTTGCGATCGTTTAATTAACTAAACAAACAAACTTGAAAAATATTTTAAATACTCGATTCTTAATAAACAAACTTGAACACTAATGCGTTCGGCTCATTTATGTTCGCGAACAACATCATTTGAAATTCCTGAACAAGCTTGACATTAAGCTCGATAAGAAGCTCGATTCATGTTCGATTTTGAACTCGTGAATAAGCTCGATAAAAATAATTAATATTTAACAATAGAATTAATAAATATAAATATTTAATCTATTTGGGAAATATGCTCAAATCATAGTACTTAAACTTGTTGTATCGATTTCATATAATTTACCACCAAAATAATCATATATGATGCTTTCTTTGCTTATCCTTAACCAACTCAACTGGAAATGAAATTGATTTTTAAAGCAAGCAGTTATTGATAGTAATAAATGTGTAAAAAGGAAGCAAGATAGGATACAACAATCATTTTCAATGTCACATGATAATGCAAAGTAATTGGGCATTTTATACATAAAACAAATTATAAAAGATATGATTTACAACAGATAGAATCAATGAGGAACATAAACACAAAAGAGTTCCAACATGTATGTGCAATATTTGGGCAATGAATTATTGTAAATTTTAACAAATATGATTAATCTATTGGTGAGAAGAAACCTTTATTTGTTGAGTTTTTAGACACTATTGTTCGGAATGGAAAACATGCACCACTTGATATTAAAAATTGGGATAAGATTTCAAAGTCCTTAGAAAGAAATATGTAAAATTTGTTTCTTTTATTTATTTTATATATATTTTAATACAAATAGATATATATGAAATAAATAAATGATTTGTATAAAATACTAACTATTTTTTTAGGAGAAATTTGAGATTCCAGTTGGTAGTGATGTTTGGGCGCTTCAATCAATTGGGAAAAAAATGACGAAATTAATCAACAAATATTTAAATCTACATCTTATGATCCAAATATGTATATTGAAGAACAAATATGTAATGTGCCAAGAAGAGTACTTAAATATTCGAGAAAAATTCATGTATGCTATTGGAATTCAGAAGAAGCGAAGGTAGATTATCATATCTTCAAATTTTAGTATTATATATGCATGCTCTAGTTTTTTTTTATTTAATTTAAACTTGTGTTTAACATGCAAGTGAGTGAGAAAAAAAAGTAGATCCTAGAAAACTTTAATGCACACAAATGGAAAGTGGTTTTAGTCAAGTGTGTGAAGTTGAGGTAAAATATAATTTTAATACACACTTTAATTTTGGCTTTCAATGTATTTGTCCAAATAATATTTTTTATTTTACTTATTATTTCCTGTAGGATAAAATCATGAGTCATTCCCCTACCTGAGTTGAAATGTTTGAAAAGCGTTACACAAAAGATGGGATTCCAAATAGCATTGAGGTGGGAGATGCTTTGGTAATTATTAATACCGGCGGTCCTTTAAGCGCCGGTCATGACCGCCGGTAAGCGGCGTTTTTCCTGTAGTGATTGAAACTAACCATTTCATAGATTAATTATAAAGGGAATCCAATTTCTCATGATGGCATGTTAAACTCAATAAACAAAGGTGCTCTTATTAAGATAATCTAAGTAGTTAGTCAATAAGTTGTATAACAAATCCTAACAATATTTTTATGAGAATATGTAGGATCTTATAATAGGTGTGTGTAGGTTAAAAATTAAACTTGCAGTTAAAAAGTATTCTTCATTTTGCTAAAATAGTGATGATTGGATGTATTCAAAACTTGGATCCAACACATAGTGTTGGAAACTATCCATTAGGTCCAAACTTGTGTTCAATACATATAAATATTTCTGTGAATTGGTAGGAGCAATTGATTAGATCCTCCAATACTATAAGACAATTGATTGGAATTTATGATGGATGGCCATGAGCTTTAGTAAGTTTTAAATTTTTACTACTTTACATCAACTCAACACAATATCAATCACGATTATAAATGTCAGTTTTCTATATATTTCTGATAGGCCTATATTGATAAAAAACATATTAATTTCAGTATATATTTTACTTATGATAAATTAAATGTTGGAAAAAATATTACATTGCAAAATTTTGGTAATAATTTTTAAAATCTACACCTAAGATAACTAGCACCAAGTATTTCCTTAGACTATTCCTTTATCAAACATGTGTACTTGTCGGAGACTGAGAGTATATATACTTATTTGTCAAGGAAAAAAAAATGCTTTCCCTTTCTATCACTTCCAACTGCAACTTCTCTATGTTATGAGACCGATAGTGTAATGGCAAAGTCTTATATGAGTTTGACAACCCTACCAGACTTCTCCACCAGGATGTTAACAAATATATTATAAACAACCAATGGACGTCCCTCCCAAATTCTCTTTAAGAAAATATCTATGCGGTTGTGCTTGCAATGCCTATCTGTGAGCAACCGACATTGTCCTGAGAAGGCTCATGCAATCCTACGTTTAAAAGTTTTACATGTGAGTTTTACTCTAATTTGGAGGAAGTTCATTAGCATAAATTTATTTGTCATAAGCATCATTCTTTGAGATTTTCCACTTATCCGTGGATGACCATTATGAAAAAGTTAAAGTTTGCTAATCTTTTTGGAAAATTATCAGTAGTTAAACAAATTTGATAAGAATATTTGCTTCCTAACTGTGTGCATCGCCATTTATTACTTATGGAGGGAAAGAAACAATCGTAGGCTTGCTAGTTCTTGGGTCAGCCCATCCGTTATTAAATTTACCATTAAGCATGCTATTCAACTAAAGTCTTTGCGCTGGAATTGCATAGATCAGCTTATTAAGTGTTTTGACATTTTTCGTTAGCGTCACTGTTGCTTTCTCGGTTCAGTTTTGTTCTATATGAGGTTTTGCTTGCTTGGACTACGATGATTGTATCAAACTCTTTGTCATTTGCTTATGAAATTGGTTTATACTTGGCGTCCCTGTTGAAGCCTTTAGATGCGGCTCTCGTGCCTAGGGGTGTTAATATTTGACACGACACGAAAATCCGACTTGAAATTTTTGGGTTTGACCCGACCCGATTTCAAAACGGGTCAGGGTCGGGTTGACCCGTCGGGTTGACCCGTCAGGTTGTCAGGTCAACCCGCTAACCAGTTTAAAGCAGCTGCCCGCGCATGCGCACACGAGACCGAGCCTGTCAGCCCACCGCCTGCGGGCCTGCCGAGGCCGACCCGCTGCCAGCCCGCGCCAGGGCCTGCCGAGGCCTTTCGCGCTCGAGGTTGCAGCGCACGCGCCCGAGCGCGCCGGCGCCTGCCCGCATGCACCTAGTCGCGCCCGAGTGCGCTCGCACGTACTAGTCGAGCGCACTCACTCACGCCCGCCGAGCGCACCCGTGCGTTCCGTGTCTGGTCGGGTCAACCCGGCAACCGCGGGTCTAGTCCGGGTCTCAATTTCGACACATTAACATACACAGTCAGGTTAGGATTGACCCGTTTGAACCCGAGTGAGTTCCGGATTTAACCCAAAATTGAAACCCCGACTCGTGCCATCCGTCTTCCTGACTTGGCTGGCCCAGGGCCGTGGCAACCTGGGCTTTCCTATTTCTCTCTTATCAGTGCTGCTTCTGCCATATCTACGTTCCTGATGTTCTGATGACTGATTGTTGGCTACTCACTGAGTCCTCCTTTTGTCCTTTTGTCTGACGCTCCTTCTTTTACGTTTTTTTGCTGTAATTCAAGATTGTTGTTGGGTTGTTTTCTTTTCATGTCTTTGGTTTTAATGCTGCTTTTCTTTTATTCGGAATTCAGCTAGCATGTTTGGTAATTGTTTTTCTTTTAATTACGGGCTTTCTCAAATTTTCAGAAAAAAAAAAAAAATTTTCTTATTTATTATTTGTTTTTTATAACTCAATTTATTGAAAAATTAATTAAGATTGTTTCTAATAAATTATTAAAAAAATAACTTAAGAACTTTTTTAAAAAAATGAAATACATGTTAGCTTTTTAAAAACTATTATTAAAAATAATTTCTCAGCATAAAATTTTTTTAGAAGTAGTAAAAAAATTTATAGTCAAATAAAAAATATAATTATTATCTAAAAAGCAAATTAAAAGGTATGAAAGTTATCCTAACTAGATTCCTAAGCTTCATTACGCTAGTACAACTTTTTTACTGTTCCATAAAACCGTTGTAGATAAACTAACTTTTTATAATAGAAAGTAATTTTCATAGTAAAAATTTTTTTTTGAAAGTAATAAAAAAATACTGACCAAATAAAAATTATGACTCTGACCTCAAAAACAAAGTAATAAGGAATTTGTCCCAAATGAAACTTTAATCTCTTTCCCAAAAAAAAAAAATAAAAAATAAAAAATAAATAGAAACAATAAGAAAAATTAAAGGAATAAAAAATCATCTATTTAAAATATTTTCAAATTAAGAACTTCTTGTATGTCAATAAAATCATCATAAAATTTTGAATCCTATTTTTTTATCACGTCGAAATAGCATTATATTATCATAATTATTTTTCCTTTATTTTCTCTCTCTCTATGCTTTAATTTATGTTGAAGTTTATACAAAGCTTTTTATGTGGTTTGTCAATACAAGAAAGAAATATTGCAAAGTGACATGCAAATTAAAAATTTATATTTGATACGTCTTAAAAAATTATCTTAATTGGGCGCGAATTTCGATGCAAAATCAAAATTGAAAACTTCAAAAATTAATTCGGAGACCATACGAACTCCGATTTCAGCAAACTTACAGTCGAACTGAGCGTCTCGGAAATACGAACCCAACGACACCAAATTCAACTCGATCCGAGTCCAAATGGGTCCGAATCATGGACCCGAAGCGCTCTTGGAAGGTTCAAACCGCAATTTGAGATACCAAACGTTCTCCGATTTTAACGAGCTTATACTCAAATCAAATGGCTCGACGAGATGAATCCAACGAGCCCAAAATCACCGAATTCCAAAATCACTAAGGCCTCCAAATGTCCAACGAACGGTGCACGATTGAAGGGTTCACTATCGGCCGTCCATTCAAACCACTCCCTATTTTCCCTTGATCTCACACCTATTTACGAGCTATGCCACTCCAGAAAATCTACAAATATAGCCCTCATTCTTCTCAAGAGAGGATCCAATCAAGATAGAGAAGAAGAGAAGAGAAGGAAGAAGAGAAGGAAGGAGATCCTCCTCAACAGCCGCCGGACCACCACCGGATCACCGCAGGAGCACCGCCGGACCACTGCAGGATCCTCGCCGGACCACCACCGGAGTTTCATCGCACCACCGCCTTAAGGCCCGACGCTCATACCCGATACTCTGCTTAAAGCCCGACGTTCAGGCCCGACGTTCAGACCCGACACTCTGCTTAAGGCCCGACGCTCAGACCCGACGTTCAGACCCGACGTCCCGCTGAAGACCCAACATCCTGTTTAAGACACGACGTTCTGCTGAAGGCCCCTTGTTCTGCTCAAGGCCAGACTGTCAACACCCGAACTTCCAAGTGACATTGGGTCTAATACCTGACTCCTATCGAATAGTTACTAATTGTAAATCTGATCGCCCTTAGAGGAGATTCAGTCCTTTGTAACCGATTCAAAGTCTAGTGGAATCATTTTCAATTGGGCTAGGCCTCGTGGTTTTTCCCCTTTTAAGGGTTTTCCACTTAAAAAATCTTGTGTTCTTTGTGTGTGAGCTAGTTATCCGTACAACGTTAAGACGCGGAATTAAATCTCTATCGCCGCGTATTTTCTAGTCCACAACAATGTTAAGTATAAATTTATTTGAGCAGAATGATATTATTATTTTGAAGGGGCCCACCGCTAAGTCCCTATACTACTTTTACATTGACAATTGCATGCAGTCCAACACATGTAATGGGACAAAGTTCATTAAATTTTTGTTATAGGCAGTACTATTTATCAGTATTATTTGATTGCAACGTGCATAATACGAAGAAGATAGAATAATTACATGCATACCACTTAAAAATATTTATCTTATTTTCTCCACTAATTTGCCTGTTTAACAGTAAAAGGTGCAAAAATATTTATCTTATTTATCCAAAGGGCAGTCTACTCCTCTGAATAACAGAAAGAAATACAGGAGATATTAAAACTTTTATGTGAAAAATATGCGAGATTTTACTCTGATGAAGTGATCTATCATATAAATAAAAAATAAAAGTTTACTCTTCTTCTATTCAGCCATAGTTGAAGCTTATATGAACATGTTTGTAGTTATAATTTTTATTTAAATGATCAAAACATAAATTTATAATTGTGAATGTAAGGTTCAAATATGAATTTCTTTTACAATAATATTCAAAATTTCTCTATCAATTAAATTATTGGCACTTATAAGTCATAACCGTTTGGAAAAGCACTATTTTATACGAATGTATATATTATACAGCTTATAAATAGATTAAAAAGAATATGCATTATGAAGATATATCAATTTTTTTTCCATAATTTTCACATACTATATATAAAAGAGGGGCTGCTTGGTTTGAAGTAAAATAAATATATTGTAAAATTTTGGTGTATTCAAAATTTACTATATAGTTCATTTGTTTTGTGTATTTAAAATTCTTTAAATTTGGGTTGTTTCAAAATAACCATAAATTAATCACCATTGTTGCTGCCCTGTACTATACCCCATCGTTGTCGGCCGCATCAACTGACGACCACCCCCATTGCCATCTATCATCAACAACCCCTCTTCGCCACTACCATAGGCCACTCGCGTTGTCGACCACTCGTACCCACCGACAACCCGCCTCGGCAACCTATCGTCACATGGCATCCCTATCATCAGCCCCCACCGCTGTTGTCACGCCCTAAAATCAAAATTTTGAAAAATTGTATCATTCTTTTTAAGCAATTGTCCCATTTAACTAGAGCTTACAAACTCATAAAAACAATTAAAAGAAATGCATTTTTATTCATCAATGTGTACCTTTATTTTAAGCTCAGTCATGATTCAGACATAATTAAGAGTCTATTACTATATAGATATATATATATATATTTCTAAAATTGAATAAGGATAGAGTTATCCTCAACCCCTTCACAATTTCATCCCTAGCCACATTAGAAGCCTCACTGAACATTGATATTATCACATACAAAACTATGATAAACCAACAACATGTAACTCAAGAATAAATAATAAATGAGTTGTCCCTAGAATCCACCTCCAAGATCAAATAAAGAGGTTAACAATTGCATTTGATCATCATCAGGAAGGCAATCAACATCCTCATCATTCAGCATCCAGGTCTCAAAATCCTGCAATCCTTAAAACTCCATTACACTCGCCTGTGTAGGAAATGCAACATTGGTGTCATCATCGAAGCTGTTGTAGTTCAAAACCATATTCTCATCCAACTGAAAAAATTCCTTAAAAAGCTCTTCTTCGACCATGGGACCAACTTTGCTACTTTTGGGCATGTCACTAGCCACCTTAGCCATTGACTCTTCTGCTAATTGCATGCTTGGGATATCCTTCTTGCTTGTTGAAGAAGATGGTAGCTGCATTGGAATAATCACATTATTGCACCTTATGGCTGTTGTTCGGATTAAAGTTTTATCATTATTTGTAGCTTGTGATGGTGTTGAAGATGATGGTGATGGAAATATGAGATTAGAAGCAGGAGGCCTTTGTATGATGCTTGGGCGGCTTGGCTGATGTGGTTGATGTTGAAAGCTTGCAATCTTACCTAAGGTTGTATTCCAATAATTTTTTATTTCATTATCTGTTCGACCTGGTAGTCTTCCAGCGATCAATGACCATCTATAAATGATGAAACAGAGATGTTAAAAAAATCTTAACAAAATTAATAGTGAAAGTTTTCTTGATTATGAGAACTCATTTAATTGTTTACAATATTTTCTACTCTTTTTTCATGAAAATAAAATTCTAATAACTTTTTATAAAATATTGATCCTTGCATGGTACTTTTAAAGGATGAGAAATTGGCAATAATAATACATATCATTGGTGTTATTAAACCATGATGTTCTGCTATTAAACTATGATATTGTCTATCAAGAGGAAGACATTGTTACATTTAAAACTCAATGTTGATAATTATTTAATTTTAACTATATAAGACATTTGAAGCTAGTCGTTAAGAGATCGAGGATAATTTTAACCTTGGATTCATAGATAATGATGAGATGGAGTATCATAATAATGAAGAAGAAAAATCAATTTCTAATGACATGGTTGATAGATAAAAAGAAGAACATAACGATAACATTATGTAATGCATCATTTTATCATTATTTATTTAATTATTTTTAATTAAATTCTTATGTGTTTATTTCTTATTTATAATTATGAAAATGCTGATCATGCTAATCAATTTATATAGACTTATTTAGAAAACTAATGTCCTAATTAGGGAACTTCTGACTATGAAAAATTGGGCTTTTCTTTTTTACATTGGATTCTCCATTCCTATAACAATGCATAAAAGAAGGACGTCAAGTAGAGTTTTTTTATAAAAATTAATGAAATTGTTTTAATGCATAAGTATAATAATTTTTTTTGTATGTGCTATCATAAGAAAATTTTATAGAACGGGAACTAATTTTATCTAAGTTTCACATCTGTAAAGTCATTATAGGTGAAGTGATGATTTAGTACTGGTCCAAAAATATTCTAATAGATAAAGTTTAATATGTATAAATCTATTTACTTATGAGTTATACTAAATTGTCATCATTTGATCATAATTATAATTATAAATTTATAAGAGCATTATTCACAATTGAAGAAGATGACATATAGTTAGTCTTCTAGAGAAGGTAGTCTTTCTCAGCTATCAAAGACTTCAATATGAAAATAGGATATTTGATGAGTAAAATTGAAAAGGCATGTTATATAGTGTTGGATCATATGAGAAAGTATTAATTATGTCATCTCACATAGCATATTAGGGATTATAAATGCCTAAACTAGAAGCTTATGGTTGAAAAAGTGGATGATAAAATTATAAATTTTGAGTGATATATGTAAGCTAATATGGAAGCAAGGAAGGACAATAATCAACAAATGAAATAAGATTTACTAATTTAGTTCATAGTTTAATCCACCACTAACGCCACCTAGGCTTCGTTTGAGACAGTTTTTTTATTGCTTTCTAAAATGGAGTTTTAGTACAAAAATAAAAAAAAATTGTACTAAAACTCCATTTTATAAAGCAGTAAAAAAGCCGTCCCAAACGAAGCCCTAATCAGGATAGGGAAACAAAAATGAAAAATATTAGAGGGGTGAGGAGGAATTGTAGTGTATTGATAAGTTTTAGATGTATTTATTTGCTATTTTAACTTTTTTTATTATGATGTAATATATGATTTATTTAATTAGGTGATTCTGAATTTTGACTGCAGTTGTAATTCATAATATGTTGTTATTTACTAAAATTATTTATTTCAAACAAAAAATTATATAAGTGGAGGCTTTACCATCAATTGGGCTAATGAAAAAAGCCATTAGTCCCACTATGTACTGAAGAAAATTTTGGAACAAGATAAACAAAAAAATTGACAATTTTGCCTAATGCAGATGATTTTTTGCATTAAAAGTTTTGTCAACGTAGGGCAATACTAATGGTTCTTTTTGTTGGCTCCAATGTAAAAAACATCAATGATGTAAAATTGGACCGATGGAAAATCCACCAGTGCAATTAACAGATGTAACCTAAACCCTTCAATTTGTTGGTAATTTTTTATTTACTCTGTTGAATCCTAAGCATGTTTTTATTGAGTTGGTTAAGGATTTAGACTATAGTAGAATCTTCTCTCATCATTCTTATTTCAAGAACAACTGTTGCATGAAGTTATCTAAGGGTCTCCCTTCTTTAATTTGACATTAATGTTGAATATCTCATTATCTTCATTTGGGTTTTGTTCCCAAACTTGCATCCCCATCTCTTTTTTCCTCGTATCCTTTACGGTTTGGAGTTGCTGTTTGGTAGACCAATAAAAATTGATAATTCCATGATGATTGGTTCACAACCATTTATTTCTCGTGTTCTTGTTGAGTTAGATATTACCAAATGCTATCTAGATAAAGTTTGGCTTGGTCCAAAAAATTTCGGGAATGTTCAGTATGTAGAAATGGGGACTTCCCTCCCTTATGTGTTCATTGTAAGTCTCTTGGCCATTTGAATATGAATTGTCATATATTGCATTCTCCTCTTGTTGTGAACTCTAAGAATGTTAAAATTTCCCCTAATGATGCTACCCTCATTGGTGTTGTCAGTCAGGATGATGAGGAAATTTGTAATAATACGACTACCCCTATTGTGGGTTTCCCCCTAAAAAAAAAAATACGACTACCCCTATGCCTGATGTTTTACTTTTGGCTATTTCTGATTTTGAAAATATACATGCATGGTATTAATAAAGTTATGGGTGCCAATACTACTTCTAATTGTATGGTGATTCCTATAGCTAGCCCCATCTCAAATCCTAGCTAGTCCTAATGGTGTTGCTGTTGAAAATGCTATAGCTGATGATTCTAGTTTAAATTCCACTTCAATTTGCTCTATCATCCAAGTTGCTAATGTGATCATTTTAGATCCTGGGGAGTGTCGGGCTGGCATCACTATGGGGAATATCGCTTCTGTCATCGCTGTTGAGAATGGTAATGCTTTGGTTGTTACTGCTATGCCTTAGGGGGGACCTCTTGCCCATGATAGTGGTAATTATTTTTTTAATTCTACATTAGATGTTTTTTCAATGGTTCTTGTTATTTCTTTGCCTTTTTCACCTATTGATGGAGGTGATAGGAAGGCTAATTTGAATGATCTAATTGATCATTCTGTTTGGATAGTTTGAATTTTGAAGAAAATTATGAGTTTGGGGGGTCTTGTGGTGACTTCTATGACGGTTTGTTCGAAGAAAGTGATTTAAGTGTGATTCAGGTGATGAATGAGGGATTCTTTGTGTGCTTTATACGAAAGGCAAGAAAAATAAACGTAAGAGTTACGAACTCATGTATTATAGTGACATATCTAGTAGATCCAATGTCAAATTGTTTTGTCCTGGGGTTGTTTTTTCGGAGTGAGGCTTGTCCTTTTTTGTTTGTGTTTGCGTTGTTTAGTGTTTTTTTGTTGTTTTGGCTTTCTGGTGATTATCTGGCTATATAATGATGTTGTCTTGTCCTCTGGTAGTATGGCTTCTATTGGTGTTTGGGTTCTTTTGCTTTGGATTGTTCGAGTCACTTTCCTGCTATTTCTTCTTCTTTGCCTTTTGGTTGGTGTCATCGTGTTTGTTTCAGTTTGGTTTTATATTTCTTTGGAGTCTCTTAATTTTATGCAGATCTCCAGGGTGCTCTTGTTGTCGATCGAGTTTGGAAGCTGGTGTTGTCCGTCTTGAAAGTTTTGCTTGGGTTTGTTTCGATCTACGGTTTGCCTCCCTACCTTATTTTTTTGGTTTTATTTAATGTATTAAATATATTCTCAAGCTCATTAGATTTTTCTTCAAATGATGTTTTTTAGAGAGCTTCTGAACCTCTAAGGACATGTACTTTTTTTATTTAGTAACGCACAGGCCATTATATGTGTTTTTACCAAAAAGAAGAAGAAGAAGAAGAAGTTATGATATGTATTTGTCGCATATCAGAATTAGGAAAGAAATATCTTCAAACATAAGCAACGACATTTTACCATTGCACTTTTTTCCATCATAAAAACAATCAAAATTAATTTTGTGGCTAAATTTGATTATTAATTTGTAATGAAAACCTTTGTTGGTAGTATGGGTGCAAACGAGTCAAGTCGAGCTCGTGCTAAGGGCTATTCAAGTCAAGCTTGACTGCCAAATATCGAGTTCGAGCTAGAGTTTGAACTCGAGCCGAGTTCAAAAGTCAAGCTCGAGCTTGACTCGTCTCATGTCAAGCGTCTCGTCGAGCTCCTTCCGGACCTCTGTCGTCAAGCATCATCCTGTGCTACGTTGTCCCGAGTGATGTCAACCGTTGAGCTCTATTGTCCGTCGTCCTGTTGAGCTCTGCCAAAGCCGCGAGCTCGTCGTCTCGACCAAGCTATCCTCACTACCAGCATGTGAGCTCTGAACCTCCGACCTCCGTCGTCCTGAGTTCATCCGTCAAGCAATACGTGAACTCCGTCATCGATCATCCCTAGTTTCTCCATCGACCAAACTCCCTCGTTTTGATTTTCTTGCATGTCTTCGATTTGTCCTCCCGCTCGCCTAAACCGAAGGTCCATTTTTTCGCCCGGTCACCTCTGCAAGCTGCTCGTCGAGCCGACGTGTCGAGCAGAAGTCTATTCGAGCTCGAACTCGGCAAGCTCTAGAGCTTGAAATCGTGTTCGAGCTCGACTTGTCAAGCCTATTACTGAGTCGAGTCCATGCTGACTCGCGAGCCAGCTTGACTCGGTTACACCTCTCATGAATGATTTCTCTTGATAAAAGCCTTACTATTTATAGTAAGCTTGGCTATATGTTTTCTCAACTGAAATTGCGTATCATCTTGGACACACTTAGGGGTGCAGCGGGCGGAACCGAGGCCGGATTCGCGTACGAGATCCGCTCGACGAGCCGCTCGACTTGACTCGTTTCCTGAGACGATTCGAGCTCGAGCTCGTCTTTCAAGCTCGACTCAAGCTCGAGCTCGAGCTCGAGCTCGAGCTCAGTATTTGGCAGTCAAGCTCGACTCGAACACCCCCTGGCTCGAGCTCGACTCGACTCATTTGCACCCCTAGACGCACTTCATGCAATTTGTCCATAAACATTAAAGGCCATTATAACGAACCCCCAAATATAATAATAGTGTAGCTCGTGAATATATATTACTGTACTTTGGCTTGCGGTAATTTTAGTATTCTAATAATTAATAGGCTTCATTAAATTCAGTTATCTCAAGATTCTAGCATTAAAAACTCCACTGTACTTCACTTGCACACTACAAGTGCACTTTTTATCATACAATCTTGATAACAATGATTTTTTTCTTAGCACTTAGCAAACAAGATCTTCTAATATTAAGGGTCAGTTTAGAATAATCTATCTTTTTTATTTTGATTTTTATAAAATTAAATGAAATTTATTTCAAATGTTTTCAATTTTTTTAATAGATTAAATATTTTTAAAAATGGTTCATGTTTTTTTAACTGCTTCGAGAATTTTTAAAACAACTATCACAATCGGCACGTACAACTATTATGATAGCAGTTGTTGACACGGCATTATATTCGACCACCGTTGATATCATTGCTTAATCAGTCCCCACCTCCACATCATCAACCAACACCGCATAAATTAAGTTATTGAATATTCAATTAAAAAAAAGTAGATTATTTTTAATATATTAACATGTTTGATTTAATGAAAAACATTTAAAAAAAAAAAAAATAAACTCTCTTTAAAAATAGTACCATAAAATTTTTTATGAAATTTTTAGCTATTTGTTTTTTGAATAAAACCACCTCAGCCACCACTTGTCGTCCACCAGAGCCACCTATCATCATTATTTTGTGCAATATTTAATAAAAAAAAACACTTTCTTAAAATGGCAAACATATTTATGTTTCATATTTAAATATGAACAAAACAAAACAAAACATAAAATAATAAAAAAAAACATAAAGTAATCCCAAATGACCTCCCAAATTAATGATGTTTTAAGCTTGTTTTTCATTTATTTTTTATTTAATAAATTGAGAATTTCATTGTTGTGTCACTTCAGAATTAGTCCTTCACATTAAACATTGTGATTGTTCATATGTATAAAGTAGTTTTTATAATCCCAACCTAAATTTATCCTAATCTAAATGATGTTTTGCCTAAGAATTTTGAAGAAGAGTTTGCTCTAAAGTATGAAAAACATATATGTATCACCTATTGCCAAGGAGCTTATGAAGCCTGATGATGAGGTCGTTCTCTTCCTCGGAAAAGTTTCCACGTTTAACGTTGGGCCTTAGATAATTTAGCCATCGGAGCCGACAGCTCTTCCCAGATCTTTTCAATCCTAATTCATCAAATTTGTAGATTCTTAACAAAAGATTATTGATAATAAAATAAAAAAAACAAAATATAAAGAAACAAATACAATTGTCAACACTTGAGAGTGTTGAATTTGCCAGAATGTTAATCATTGGCGTTATTTAAGCTGTTAAATGTTTTACTTACAAATTAATTTGATCATTTTGAGGGGTCCAACAAGTCATACTGATTTATTATATTTTCTGGTGGCCTTCTCTTGAGATTTCTTTTTATTGTTTGTTCCAGGCTGTTCGATCATTTCCTTCTTTCTTCATCAAGCATACGGCTCATCTTGATATGTTGGTTAGACGTTTAGGTTACCAATCAAGAGATCTTAGGTTCGAGTATTATGTATACGATGTGTGTGTGAATCTGCCTTAATTGGCCTAAGGCTTTGTTTGGGGCGGCATTTTTACTGCTTCTTAAAGCAGCTTTGTAGTTGAAAAAAATTTAATTTTTATACTAAAAAACTATTTTAAGAAGTAGTAAGAAAGTCATCTCAAATGAAGCCTAAGGCTTAGTTTGGGACGACATTTTTATTGCTTCTTAAATCAGCTTTTTAGTACAAAAATAAAAAAATTTTATATTAAAAACTGTTTTAAGAAGCAACAAAAAAGCCCCTCCAACGAAGCCTAAATGTCTAAAAAAAAAAAAAACTCTAAGGTGATCTCAAAAGCTTCTTTTTAATTGTATTATTGTAAATTTTTTTGTGTATTTTCATTTGTTATTTAAATTGCTTGTATCTGGCTTTTGTTTAAGAAAATTTTGGATTTGTGGAAAAAATAACAATAAATATATATTAAATTAAATGAATGTAATGATTATAAGCACCTGCTTTGTAGGGCACAGTCGTCCATTTGCCTTCTCCATGAATATTGATGAAAGCCGTCAAGAGCTTGTCTTCCACAGTAGTCCATGCTCCTTTGTTAAGCCCTTCCTTGAAACTGCACGAATTCCTTCCCATCGTTTCTCTCTCTCTCTCTCTCTCTCTCTTCTCTGGTGTTGTTTCAGTTTGTTTGAGAGGTTAGCTGAGGACCTATTTATAAAGAAATTTTTTTTTTTTCTGACGGCCCGAAGAGTGTGATACCCTGCCGATTGAGGGAGCCGACCGTTAAACCATTATCTAATTAAGTTTTTTTAACTTTAACTTTACCTTCAAATTTTAGCTGAGTTGAAAATAAAGAAGCTATTGAGTAATGAACAAGATAGCAGTAGTGTTGCATTGCCTGAAAAATAGACTAAGAGAATCATTAAATTAATTTAAAAGATAATTATTGGCCCGTCATGCCATTGAAAGTCGTTAACACAAATAATTTTAGATTATATTCATGAAACAAAGCATTTTGTGCGATAGGGTTTATATATCATCAGAAGTGGTGGAAATGAACTGGGCGTGTTTCTACGCCCGCCTCAGGTTATTGTTTTTGGATCCATTCGACCATTGATAATAATAGTACGACTGTTTTTGTTCATGAAAAATAATTCAAAGTACCTCGCCTTCGATCAATTCAAATCAAGTTCTGTTTTTGGGGTTTTGCTTTTTTAAGATGTAAAATGGTTCTTTCTACGTTGAGTGTTCTTATTTTCCAAACGTAAGATGATTCTTTGTGTTGAGTGACAGTTTATTTTCTTTCTACTACAAATGTACTGCTTAATAAGGATTTTGCAGCTGCTCCAATGGTTTTATTAAGAAAGATTTGTATGAGGATGTTAGGTTTTTTTTTTTTGGGTTAAAACCCACCTACGGGCCTACGCGTTAAATAAGGGAAAAAGTTACACAGTCCTTAAAGGGTTCTCTAGCTCACAAATGCTCCAAAGAGCTACAGGAAAAAACAAAAAGGAACCTAAGAGCCTGAGATCCCTACTACAAAAAATTACATTAAATTCTAGTAACATTCTAGTAGTCAAAAAAAAAAAAAAAAGAAGGGAAAAAAGAATAACTTTCAGCACAACCCTTCCAGCAACAAACGTACCCTGCACAAAACGAGCGCGGAGGTCCAAAAACCTGAAAAACAGGCCTGCAAGGATACTAGAGCAAAAAAGAAGCAAGTAACAGAACTTAACGATAAGAAAAAGATTCCAGAATATAAAATAGATCTCAGGCTTGCAATAGATCCCCCTAATAATAAACTTACTCATGTAGTAGCCAGCAGAATACCTGTTACCGCAAACACAAGCTAAACATTGCTTAAACAGAAAGGTAAAAAAAATGAGACCTAGAACCAATATGCTCCTTCCAGGCCTCCAGTAAGAAGCACAAAATAATCATACTAGGAAATTGTATGCTGAAAAGGCAAAACCCATTGCAGCTATATTATAAAATATTTAGTTGTTAATTGTTGGTTCTCCATCACAATAATGGCAACTATCTTGGTTTCTTTAAAGGTGCTCAAGGTTTTACACAAGGTTATCCCCTTTTTCCTCTTTCATCATTGTGGCTAACTATCTTTCTAAGGGGTTGTCTCACTTTTTAGCTATTAACTCTAAATTCTCTTTTCAAAATTTTGGGGTTGCATTAATATTAACTATCTTTGTTTCGTTAATGATTTTATTATTTTCTACAACGATTCTTTAAAGGGGGTTAAGCTTATTAGAAAATTCATTTCTAAATTTGAAAAATAAAGTGGCATATATTTGAACAACAACAAATGCTCTTTTATTGGTATACATAATAAAAGAATGTGGCTTGTGTAGTGTAACAACATTGCTTATTATAATGTATTTTTTTAGGAAAGTTATGCCCTATTACTATCTTGGAACTCCTCTTTCAATGGTCAATTAAAAAAAATTCTTTTTTGATTGGTAAAATTTTTTATTCTTCTGTGTCTAAAATTTCTTGCTGGGAGTTTAAGTTGCTTTCTATAGGGGCAAGACTCTTACTGATTAAAAATGTTCTTTGTTCTTTGTTCTTTGCTTATTTATTTATTGCAAATGTTGAATCATACTATTAGTATATGCAACGAATTAGATATAATTATCAATAAATTCTTTTGGGGTTCCTCTGATGCCTTTAGCACTACAGGAAAAAATGCCGATTACAGGCAGTCAAACCGCCGGTTTTAACGGCGGTTTAGCCGGCGGTTTCTCCGCCGGCTTTTACCGGCGGCCTAACCGGTGGGTTTGTTATGTTAAGCCGCCGGTACTAGCGACGAACTATCTTTCTAAGGTGTTGTCTCATTTTTTTGCTATTAACTCTAAATTCTCTTTTCAAAATTTTGGGGTTGCATTAATATTAACTATCTTTGTTTCATTAATGATTTTATTATTTTCTACAACAATTCTTTAAAGGGGGTTAAGCTTATTAGAAAATTCATTTCTAAATTTGAAAAAGAAAGTTGCATATATTTGAACAACAACAAATGCTCTTTTATTGGTAATAAAAGAATGTCGCTTGTGTAGTGTAACAACATTGCTTATTATAATGTATTTTTTAGGGAAGTTATGCCTTATTACTATCTTGGAACTCCTCTTTCAATGGTCAATTAAAAAAATTCTTTTTTGATTGGTAAAATTTTGGATTCTTTTGTGTCCAAAATTTCTTGCTGGGAGTTTAAGTTGCTTTCTATAGGGGCAAGACTCTTACTAATTAAAAGTGTTCTTTGTTCTTTGTTCTTTGCTTGTTTATTTATTGCAAATGATGAATCATACTATTAGTATATGCAACGAATTAGATATAATCATGCATCAATAAATTCTTTTGGGGTTCCTCTGATGGCTCTAGAAGAATTCATTTGTCTTCTTGGAATGCTTATACAGGTCCATCGTTAGAGGGTGGCCTTGGTTGTAAATCGATTTATGACTTGATCAAATGTTTTTCTATCAAACTTTGGTGAAAATTTAGAAAGAATGAGTCTTTGTAGGCTAATTATATGAATCAAAAGTATTGTAAAGATATGCATCTTAGTCTTGCTTGCTTCAAGTAAGTTCAGTCCTAGGGGTACAAAAGACTTTGTAACATTAAGTGGTTGGCCGATTCTACTATCCAATTGGGAATTCGTAATGATTCTTCTTATTTTTGGCAGGATGAGTGCTTGAGTATTGGATCTGTTGACTCATACTTCATTCTCATTCTACCTCATCTTTGAAAGTGTCTAATTTCATCATTGATGGTATTTGGTCCACTAGTCCCTTTATAGATGTTATTCCTCTTAACTTGATTAATAAAATTAATAACATTCCCATATCTACTGATAGTAAATATCAAATTTTATTTAAACTTTCTCATGATGGTGATTTTAACATTAGTAAAGTGTAGCACCATTTCAGAAACAAAAAGTGTGCATTCTACTTTCATTATATGCCTGGTTTGTGTTGGTTCTCGGTTATTAATTATGTCCCTGTTATTGGATGTGGTTCTTGGTTGTTTTGTCCGTGTTTGGTTATTAGCCCATATGCGGTGTTATTCTCTTTTAGATGTGGTTATTGGTTAATGATGAGTTTTCTTTTTTTACAGGGTTCGCTATTCAATCGTCTATTCCTTGCAATCCTCTTTTGGGTGATGGCTCCTAGCATCCCTAGTTTTGTTTATATAGGTTTTTATTTTGATTGTAAGTAGGTGGGATCTTTGGCTCCTAGGTTTTATTTTATTTTGATTGTATGCTCTTTTGAGTGGTAACGAGCATTAGATCCCTTTAAGGACTTGTAATTTTCACCTTAATCAAGGTGTAAGCCCGTGAGTGGGGTCCCCCCCCCCAAAAAAAAAAAAATGTGTTGCTTAATGACCATTGAATTTGAATGATATATTTCTTATGGCTCGATGAATAATATGCACACATTTGTAGAATACATTGTTGACTTTTCAAGGAAATTATTAATTATATTATATCAAATAATATAACACAATAATTTTATTGTTAAATATACTTATTATTTTTATATCAAATATTTTGAAATGATTATTAATTCATAAGTTTTATGATTTTAATTGTGCATGTATATATCACATAAGTCATATTTAAAAATTGAAAATTTGTACAAAATTATTATATTTCCTTTAATTATCTTAAAAATTTTTTTCCCTTGAAAGCTTGGACCATTTCTCAATTTATGCATGTCATCCTTTCGCAGGGGCTTTTAGCTTCCAATTTTATCGGATGTCTCTGAAGAGACTTTTCTTAGGAATTTAATTGTGCATGTTTATATCACTTATGTTAATTTGGTTATCAACTCAACTTTTTTTATAATTGCTTATAATTCTTTAGTGAGGTCACAATCAACAATAGCTATCTCCACTCCTTGCATATTATATATGTACTAATTCTCACCTACAAAGGCTCTTGGCCGCACCAACTTCACAATCAACTATTACCCAACATCAATAATCCATTTTTAGCTCATGTGGTTCTCAATATGTTCAATCATAATGCAAATATCATTCTATTCATTTTTTTTTTTTCAACTTTTCGATTGGCCTTTCTAACTAACTATAATGATAAGCTAGATTGCTTATATTTCAATATCCCAAATCTATCATGACTCCTCTAATGCCTCATGTACACAGCTTTATTTTCCACTGAATCATCATACAAGCACTATTTCGATCATGAGAAATTATCTCTATTCAATTGTAATATTGAAATTCAAAGAAATTAATTGTGCACAATTTTAGTACTTTTTCTTGTTTAAGCTTTGCTTGTGAGAATTTTTACTTCTTTCTAAAATAACTTTATAGTATAAATATTTCTTGAAAGCATTTAAAAAAAAAAAAAAACAGTTGTTAAAAACTCTCCCAAACTAAGCCTTATGCTTATGCAAGTTTTTATCCATAGGCATAAGCTAATTTCTCCATCTTACCATCCCTTTGTAATAAGCAAAAAAATTATTATTCTTACTTTATTTCAACCATATATAAGCTCTCAATTCACGTAGAGACAAAGGCCTTTATTAATATGAGCTCATTGAGATGTGACATAACGGCTAATATTGGAAATACTTTTTTATTTTTTTGAAAGACTTTAGAGCAACAAACCAATTATATTGAATAAGGCCAAAATGAATTTTAAAAAATCTAGCATGTAAAATTTACAATACAAAATAATACAACTTAAATGAGTTCTAATCAAAAAGTGGAAAGAATACAATAACTTAGCCTCCCACTAATTTGACGGTGAGAAGGTAATAATACTATGGCTTTATAATGTAGCCCAGGGAAGAGTTATGTTACTGGAAAATTATAAAATCAAAATCGAATTATATTTTATTTATTTTATTTTATAGTTTTTTTTGGAAAACAACACTGAATAAATTTTAAATATAAAAGCCAACACAAGAAAGTTAACGTTTGCCATAAAAAATATCATGGCTGGGTCAAAAGCAAAGCACACCTCAAGATTTTCTAAATTATGTTTGCAACAAGCAAAGCACACCTCAGGAATGCCATTATACAAGTAGGTAAGTCTCTCTCCTGCCTTATCGCGCCGATCTAGCGATTTAGGGCATCCTTCGAGCGATCGCCTTCGTGCTGCTTTTTTCTTCATTTTTTCCTTTGTGCGTTGTGAGATCTGTGAGTTTTGGTTGGTCTTCTGGTGTTTGTTGCCCTTTGGGGCTTGTTTCTAATGGCAGATGTTCCTCCGGCTAATCCTTGGGGGAAAGCGTCTGATCCGTTGGTAGCAAAGAATAAAGGTTTTTTTAACCTTGATGCTGATGGCTCTAAATCTCCTTCTAGATCTAGATCGTTCAAAGAAGTGTTATCTGGTGCTTCTTCTTCAGGTGATATTTTTCCTACTGTTCAGCAATCGGTTTTTAATGGTGTTTCGGTTGTGTTATTATCTGATGAGGAAGTTCTTAAACTTGCCTCCCCTTTTCAATTTACGCTGGTGGGTAAATTTGGTTTGCGTCGTCCTAATCTGTAAGCTATACGAAATTTTTTTGCATCTTTTAAGCTTATTGGTTTTTATTCTGTGGGTCTCTTGGATGCTAGGCATGTTGCTTTACAATTATCAAATGATTTAGATTATAGTAGGGTTTTTGCTAGACGTTCTTATTTCATCTATAAGTGTCAAATGCGTGTTTTGAAATGGATGCCATTTTTTGACATTAAGGAAGAGTCGCCTATTGTGCCGATCTGGATCTCCTTCTCGAATTTACGCTTGCATTTTTTTAATTCCAAAGTTTTGCATGCTTTGGGTTCCATTTTCGGGAGGCCGCTCCAAACGGATCTGGCTACTGCCTCTCGGACCCGTCCTTTTGTTGCTAGAGTTCTTGTGGAAGTGGACATATCGAAAAAACATCCGAAGGAAATTTGGGTTGGTTCCAAAGCATAAGGCTATTTGCAAAAAACTGAATTTGAAAAAGTTTCTCGATTTTTGTACTCACTGTAAAGTACATGGACATACCCAAATTGACTGCTTTAAACTTCACCCGGATTTAAAGAAACCTTCGGTTCAAGCTAGTGGGAAGCATGGATCTGCTGAGAATAACAAAATTTATGTGCCGATCGTGGATAATAATAAGGAAGAAAATGTTATTCAGGTGGAACCGCCTCCGGCTAGTCAAATTGCTCATGTAGGAATTGAAAATGACATCGTGGAAAATGTTGAGGAGATTGGTAATGAGCCGGATGGTGTCCAGAATACGTCTGTTTTTGATTTAAACTCTAAGAAAGATTTTATGCCAGATGTTAACAATGTTGAAATTACTACTGATCCTAAGCTTTTTATTTTAATTGATGATATGCCTATTTCTAATGCCATGGCCATCGAGAATGCTTTGATCTCTAGACAAGATAACAATGAGATGGTGGTTAATGGTGCTGATTCTTCTAATGAATCTTATGAAGAAGTGGAATTTATTCCTCCTTCAAATTTAGATGCTACTTCTCTTATGAAACAAGGTACTTCTTCTTCCTCTCCTATTAAGAATGTAAAAGATGGTCAAAAAATTTCTGAGGAGGATGTGGTTACGAAAGGTGGTAAGAAAAAAGGTATACAAAATAAGAATACTTATCCTGCTACGTCTAGATCCACCAGAGCTCAAACTTCTTCTAAAGATAGCAATGATTAAAGCTCTCATGTGGAATGTTAGGGGCATTGGTGGTAGGGATTCTAAAATTAGAGTTAAAAATCTTTGTAGGATTCACAATATTCAAGTTCTTGTTTTAACTAGACCGCTTATTACTTCTGATAAAATTGCTTATACTTCTAATTTTTTGGGTTTTCCAATACATTTTGCTAATTGTTCAAACAAAATCTGGATTATGTGGCATAAGACTATCTCTTTAAATATTATTGCTGACTATCATCAAGTTGTTCATTGTCATATTAATGTTTTTAATGTGAATTGTTTTGCTTCTTTTGTTTATGCTGCTTGTACTATAATTAATCGGATCAATCTGTGGGAGCAACTTATTAACTTTTATGCTAATATTAATGTCCCGTGGTGTGTGGGAGGTGATTTTAACATTATTTCTAATGCTAGTGAGAGAAGGGGGGGGGGGGGGGGGGCCTAATATTAAAGCTATGGAAGATTTTAATGATATGATTAATGCTATGGAAGATTTTAATTCTATGATTAATGATTGTAATCTTAATGATATTGGTTTCTTTGGTAGTCCTTTTACTTGGAATAGGGCTGATCTCTGGCAACTTTTGGATAGATTTCTGCTTAATAATGATTGGATGGCTCAATTATCGGCTACTAATGTGGATCATTTAAGTAGAACTCTTTCTGATCATGCTCCTATTCTTTTAAATATTAATGTTACTAGTCAGACTTGTTCGTTTGCTTTTAGATTTCTTAATATGTGGTAACTTCATGATAACTTTAAAGATGTGATTGAGACTAATTGGAATGCTCATGTTTTCCCGGATAACAACATCATTGGTATGTTGCGGCTTTGGGCTAAATTGTCTAGACTGAAACAATGTCTTAGATATTGGAACAAAAATATTTTTAAAATATTTTCTTGAATATTATTGAAGCTGAGAGTAAAGTCTTTGAATTAGATGGTGTTTATTTAGATAATCCGAATGAGGAAAATCTTATGAACCTCAATCTTGCTAAAAATGTCTTATGTCCATTGCAATTTCAAAAAGAATCCTATTGGAAGCAAAAATCTAATGCTAAATTTGTTATGGAGAGAGACAGAAATACCAAATATTTTCATGCTATCGCTAATAAGAATAAGACCAAGAGTAAAATTCATAAAAATATGAACAAAGAGGGCATTTTACTTGAGACGGATGAGTTAATTTGTAAGTCTGGTGTGGGTTTCTTTTTGAATATTGTTAACAGTCATTCTGATATTGCTCCTATTTCTAATCCTATGATTATTCCTAATCTTATTATTGATGATGATAATCTTTTGCTTTGCCAAATACCTACTGAAAATGAAATTCTTAATGTTCTTAAGTAGATGAATAGTGATGCTACGGCGGGTCCGGATGGTTTTACCACCAAGTTCTTTCAAAAATTGTGGGAGATTGTTAAGGGGGGTGTTATTGATGTTGTGAAAGATTTCTTTGGAGGTACCCCTTGTCCTAAATTCTTCTCCTCTTCTAATATTGTTCTAATTCCGAAAAAAGAGGGGGCTAATACTTGGACTGATTTTAGACCTATTAGTCTGTGTACCTTTTTTAATAAACTGAATTCTAAAATCATTGCTAATAGATTGTCTAATATTCTACCTAGAATTATCTCTCTGAACCAAACTGGCTTTGTCAAAGGGAGAAGTATTTGTGATAATGTTTTGCTTGCTCAAGAGCTTACTCATGATATTTACACTAAGATCACTAGGGTTAATATTATCTTTAAATTGGATATTACTAAAGCTTATGATAATCTGGATTGGAATTTTATTTATAAGGTGTTGTCCTTGTTTGATTTTAATCATAACTTTATTTTGCTTATTAAAAATAGTGTTGAGAACTGCTTCTTCTCTGTTATTATAAATGGTAGAAATCATGGCTATTTCAAATCTTCCAAAGGCCTCCGTCAAGGTGATACTATTTCTCCTGCTCTTTTTATAATTGCTATGGAATATTTATCTAGAGGTTTAGATGATCTTTATGCTAAGAATATTAGCCTTAATTTTCGTATTATAGGAGGTTTTCCTATATCTCATCTGAGTTTTGCTGATGATTTCATTTTATTTTCGAATGGTGTCATTAAGAATGTTAAAATTGTAATGAAATTCCATACTAACTTTCATGGTTGTAGTGGTCTTTCTTTTAGCAAAGACAAGAGCAACTTTATTGTTGGTAAATCAATAAATCAGAACAGGATTCATGCTATTCAAAGGGTTTGTGGTTTCCATTCCAAGAAATTACCGATAAAATATTTGGGAATGCTGATTTACAAAGGAAAAAAAAAAGAATTTCCTTTTTGAAGATATTTTCACTATTGTCCAAAAAAAGATGGCTAGTTGGACTTCTAGCTTTCTGTCTTTTGGTTCTTATTAAGTCTGTTATTAATTTGATTCCTATCTATCTTTTTCTCACTTTAATGCCTTCTTTTTCTATTTGTGCTAGACTTGAGAGAATGTTTAACAAATTTTTTTGGCGGTCTAAATTTAATACCAATGCCATTCATTGGGATGCTTGGCATAAAAATTATGGGGTTTTAGATGAAGGGGCGGGGTATTGGCTGTAAGAATTTGAATGATACTTCTACTGCCTTTTCCTATAAATTCTGGTTTTCTTTTAGAACCAACATCAATTTATGGACTCGTTATATGAATGTTAAATACAATAATAATCTGCATCCGACTATTTGCTCTTACAAAAATACTAATTCTATGACTTGGAAAAGGTTATGTAACATTAAGTGGGAAGCTGAGAAATTCATTCAGTGGGGTTTGGGTAAGGGTGATGTTTATTTTTGGCAAGATAACTAGTTGGGTAATATCTCGATTGATTCCTACTTAAATACGCATACTATTGATTCTACTAAAGTTTCTTCCTTTTTTGGATAATAGATGGATCATTGATAAATTGAAGGACTTCTTGCCTAACTGTTTAGTGGATATTATTGTGAATATTCCCTTACAACTGAATTGCCCAACTATTTAGTTGCCTATCCTTATTTTATGGTATATTTGGAAAGCGAGAAATGAGGCTAAAAATGAGGATATTAAGATGGATGCGGCCCTTATTATTGCTAATGTGAAAAGAAAGGTTTTGCAGCTTTATACCTACAATGTTATTTCTAGTAAGACTTTCACTAGGTGTAGAGAGCTGGCGGTGATATTTGGTATTAATCTGGATCCGATCAGCACTAATACGGCTAATTCTTTTGTTTATTGGATTAAGCCCAAACCTCCTTATGTTAAATTAAACATTGATGGTTCTGTTGGCCTGTTGAGGGCTGGTGCGGGTGGTATTATTCGTGACTCTTTTGGTGATATCATGGCTGCTTTTGCTGCCCCTTTATAGCAAGTTGATGTTATTACGGCTGAGCTTAATGCTTTATTTCTCGGCCTGGAACTGTGTTTAAAATTTGGTTTTACCTTTGTTCGGATTGAAGTGGATGCTATGCTTCTTGTCCAATTAATTAGGGATGGTGTCACTGGTAATTCTCAAAATTTTTATCTTATTAGGAAAATTAAGACTTTTTTGAACTTGATGAATTTCTACATTTCGCATATTTACCGGGAAGGTAATGTCTGTGCTGATTGGTTAACTAATAAAGGTTTTTCTCTTAATGGCTATGAGGAGTTGGATATTCTCAACTTAGTTCATTCTTTTAAGGGAACGTTTCTCGTGGATAAGGTTTGTATGCCTCATATCAGTTATGGTTGATCATCTTGGTTTTTTTCGTGTTGCTTTGTTTTTTTCTGGTATGCTGCAGCTGGGGTTTATGGTATTACTCTATATTGTCTGGTGGCAGTTATCCTTTTGTTGGTATTTTATTTCCATGTTTAAGATTTACGGGATTTCTCTGTGTGGGATTTTGGTGGACTGCTCGTCTGAGCAGTTATATTCCTTCCCCTGGATGTTGAATTTATATATTTCTGGGAGTGTTTTGGGTCATGCTATGTATTCTTACTTTGATAATCTGGGAGCTTTTGGGGTCTGGGTTATTGGCCTGTTTTGGGTGTTGATGCTTATGTCAATATTAAGCATTGGAATAGGACGTTTCTGCAGGGCATTATGTTGGATTCGGTTTATTTTAGTAAGTTCTATTATATAAAAGAAATTACTAGGCTTCTTACTTTTATTTACTACTATAGTTATCTCACTGTTTTTTGGAGGTTTCCTTGCAGGTATCTTAACAAGTATCGTTATTTGAGCTTCAATGACCGCAAGGTATTCTTATTTTGGTTATTGCATTTCTTTTTCTTCTATCGTCTTCTTTTTTGCAGGAGAGCTGATCTGAATGGGATTATTTTACTCATCCTTTTTTGGGTGCTGTCTACTCACAGCCCGAGTAGTTATTTAGGTTCTTTTTGTAATCATAGGAAAAGGATCCACCGGCTCGTAGGTTTTTGGTTTTCTTTTTATCTTGTAGCTCATTCGAGTAGTAGATCGAGAGCTGAAGGAACATTCTAAGGACACTGTAACCAATTTTTTGTTATTAACGCGTAGGCCCCTCTGTGGATTTTAACCAAAAAAAAAAAAAAAGAAAAGCACAACTCAAGATTTTTTTTATAAAGAAATTTATTTGTTTCTTTTTTTTTAGAACTTAATGATTTTAAGTGATAATATAATACAAATAATTTCATTTGTCAATATAATATTATGTACTATGAATTGACTAAAATATTTACGAGCAACATTATATTCTACCTTGATGCTTAACATCTTCATAACAATAAATAACTCTGAGTGATTGATGCACTCCTTCTACATTGGTTGTTGGGCAGCATATAACAAATCATAAAAATTTTATGCATCCTTATTTGGTAACTCTTATATATATTATTCATATTATATTCCAGTTGCATCATGAACTAATTCCTTAAGATTTGGTCATATATTTTCACGATCAGCTATATTACTACTTGTAGATTGACCGCATTGAGAATCAAAATGTGGCTCGTACTCACCATGAGAAGTCCAATACCAATACCGTGGCATAAACCCTCTGTGATACAAATAAAAAATTACATCATCTGGTCTTAGGTGCACTAGATTTATATGTTTAAAATATGGATATCGAAACATTCCATCTGATATAAAGATGAGTAGTTATTTCCCTGTCTGAATGAAAATGTTCATCCAATTAATTAATTTATCTGTTAATGTCTTTCGTCTATGCTTCAATCGATTATGCATCTAACTTCTTTGATTTCTAATATCCATAACCTACATATAATATGTAGTAGATAATTAATGGATTATAATGATTTTGTGATAATGGTCAGATAAAGATTATTGGCAAAAGTAAGTCGAGCAATGGATGTTAGATAATTTAAATAAGGAGATGATAATAATTGGCAACATGACAACTTAACTATGATCCTTCCGACTTTATTATAATTTTCCAAAACATTAGTTGCATCTTATTTAATTATTGAAATAGTTAGCTGATTATATAGCATTAGGGAATTGATTGTAGCAAAATTTGGTTATTTAGAGGGCTAATTTTTGGGTAGCTTTTAATTATAAATTATCATATATACCACAATTCCTCTACTCTAATTGTTGTGGGCTAGAATATACGCGGAGGTAGAGTTTACAAATTCACATCCGAGCGTTGCACGAATATTCAGCACACAAACAGAAAATAAAATGACCACCAGGATTTTTACGTGGAAAACATGGAAGAGGGAAAAAACCAATGCATGGGCCCTCGCCCAGTTGAAATAATTCCACTAGTGTTTGTTTGAAGTACAAAGATCGATTCATCTCACAAGTTGAGACAAACAGATTACAATAAGCTTCTAGCAAAGTTACAAAGTTCTGAAAAATCCCGCCGTTTCCTGAAAATCCGGTAGAGTTCCGGTGTATTCAGGCAGCGGGAAGAGCTCCGGCGGTGGTCGAGGAGAAGAGGATTCTCCCTTTCCCCTTTCTCTTCTTCTTCCCTCTTCTTGTCTCTCTTCACTTGAGTCCCCTTTGTGAAGAATGAGGGCTCTATTAATTTATAGATTTTTTGGAGTGGCATGGCTTATAAATAGGTGTGAGATCAGGGGCGAATAGGGAGATGTCGAACGGACGGTTGAAGTTGAACCCTTTGATCATGCACCGTTAGTTGGTCATTTTAAGGCCTTAGTGATGTCAGAATTCAACTATTTTGGGCTTGTTGGATTCGTCTCATCGAGCCGTTCGATTCGAGTATAAGCTCGTTAAAATCAGAGATAGTTTGGTAACTCAAATTGTGGTTTGAACCTTCCAACAGCACTTCGGGCGCTTGATTTGGGCTCATTTGGACTCGGATTGAGTTGAATTTGGTGTCGTTGGGTTCGTATTTCCGAGACGCTCATTTTGACTGTAAGCTTGCTGAAATCGTAGTTTGGGTACTCCCTGAATTAATTTTTGAAGTTTCCGGGTTGAGTTTTGCCTCGAGATTCGTGCCGATCAAGATAATTTTTTGAGAATATATTACTAATATATTGATGGTTTCATTTATATTTGTATATAGCAAAGTAAAGGTGATGTTAGTCATAATAATACATCCTCCAAATGGAAAATCAAAATGTTCATCATTTCAATAAGATCAAACTTAGACTAGCATACTTCTCTCAATCTTATAATTTTATATTTATATTTTCATTATAGCTATCTTATAATCATTTTACATTGGCGTAATAATAAACTATGCAGTACTTAATTATAACCTTAGCAACCACCAAAGTATTGAAACACTATGTAAGGTGTTAATTGGAGTATTTGCAGGGCATAGGTTAGAGTGGTTCCCTTGCACATAATTGATTGTGTACACTCGTGCATTGATTTCTATTTTCATAAAATACATGTGATGCATAAGAAAAAGCGAATTATAGAGGAATTAAGTCAATGTGTCATACATTAAAATTATGGAAGAGAATATTTGAGCATAGGCTACGACGCGATATTAGTGTTTCAAAAAATCAGTTTAGATTCCTGGAGGGTAGGTCTACCAAGGAAACTATATATTTGTTAAGAGGTTTGATGGAGAAGTATAACAATAGTAAAGAGGACCCACATATGATATTTATTGATTTAAAGAAAGCATATGATAAAATTTCAACTTTCAAGATAAATACTCTATAATGTTCTAAAAAATAAAGGTTGATAATACTTATCTTTAAGTCATCAAGGATATGCATAAAGGAATTATTACTTGTGTTCAAGCACAAGATGATTTGATCAATTATATTTCAGTTAGATTACATCAATGATCAACTTTAAGCCCATATCATTTTTCTTTAGACATGAATATTCTTACTAAACATTAAGAAAATCAATAAAAAATTTTGAAACTTACGGTGAATTTTCCTGAAAACTGAGTCCTTTCAACGGCGACGGAGGCGGTGAGCATCGGCAAACTCTCGTGGAAGTCCGGAAGGCTTGGAAGTGGCGAGTTATGGTGGGGCGGCGCTGGGGCAACGAAGGTGAGCAGAGACCTCAAAAGAAACAACGAAAGGAAATAGTAAGCTGGATGGGCTCGGGTTAGAAATAGGGCTTTCGCTGATGGATAAGATGCTAAAAGTCTTTCCGATATTTTATACAACAGTAATATTTTGTTATGTTTAAAATGACTGGCGTCTACTCCGTCGGTAAATACGCATGAAATTTTTGGCATTAAATGTGTCGCATTATATGATATGCTTACATATTATAACGAATAAATCAATGTATGTGACGTCAGAAAAATATCGGAGACATTTTCGTCAGTAATGCTGCCATAATAGTTCCATCACATACGACATCAGTAAAAATGTCATAGTTACCGACGTATATAGATCAGCCGAAAATTCTGACGGTAATCCCATGTTTTCCTATAGTGGTGATAATTAGGACTTCTTACTTGTTTAGTGTGACAATTGAAATGCATGTTCTTGAGGCATTATTCATTTTATTGTATGAATTTATTATTACTTCAAGGATTTACAACTATTGTATTATTTTACTACTCCTATCTCTGGATTATTATTGTTATCAATTTAGATATTGATAGTAAGCATGTGATATATTGAGCATGTGATTAAATATTGAGCATATGATTGAAATACTGATTTAATGTAGATATAGAATATATGTATATCATATGTACACTCTTATATAATTTTATTGTATTGACATGATTTTGATAGTCTTTACTGATATTTTTATTTGATGATTTATCTGAATTTTTATACTAAATGGTATTATAGATACGATGATTATTTTATAGATTTGACACTCGTATTGGTTTATTATTTTACTGGCTTTTGTACTATGGTGTTTTACTATTTATAGATTTCATTACTACTGAATAATAAATTTACTATTTATGTATAGATTTAATGATCATATCAATGCAACTGCTATGATTTGATCTATGATATGCATATTGCTCCTTTACTATGCTTTGAATTCAGTTGTAGGTTTTGATGACCTGTTGGATTTTTTAAGCTCATTATATATGGTTAAATGATTTCAGGTTAGGACAAGGGAACGGGAGTTTGATGCTTATCAGTTTTTATTCAAGTTCATGTTCTTTTTTTATACTTAGGATAGAGTATTTATAATATGATATTGTATATCCTGATTAGTGTACATAAATTTTGAGAAAATAAATCATAGAATCTATTTTACCGTTTATTACTGATAGATGATATTAGATAGCTCTAATTATTATATATTAAAATATAAATGAATAAATCTTCCAAATTAGACTTTAGGACATCACATCAGCGTTGGAAAATAGAGATTGGAAGGACCTTAGTTAATGGGCGCGATGGTAAAAAGATTATTGTCAGGCAAAGGAGGTTAAAAAAATTGTAGTCGACAAGTGACGATGGTCAGAAAGATTACAGTCTGGCAACATAGGTCAAAAGAATCATAGTCAAGGGACGACGGTGGTTAGAAAGACCATAATCAAGCCAGGGAGGTAAAAAAGATTTTAGGAAACCTAGGATAACAAACCTTAGGGTATTGGCCATATATGACTTTTAGTTTCTTGCAAATTATTTTCTTTGCATTAATCATAATTTATTCCTATTTTTATACATACAAATCAGTTTGTCAAGGTTCATTATGATGTCAACTAGAACCTAGGGCTATATATGCTACCTCTTTTAAATTATGCAAGTAAAATAAAATATGCTTGACAAATCTATTAGTCATTTTTTCTAAAATGAATATATGTTTAGTCTATACTTTTGTAAAAGCAATGTTTGCACAAATAAATTGATATCTAAAAAATATTTAAGGCATGTGATTAAGAAAGTTGCATGCATGGAAGCATTACATTTTGTAAGGACAATTTTAAGTTATTTATTTCTCCAACAATTTCATAAATGTGTGAATCATTATAAATTTTAATCAAATTAGATCTTTAAGTTGATCTTAGGTAGTATAGAAAAATAATATTTTTATTTGGAGTCATTCAGGGCAAGGGATATGACTTCGTCTCTTGAAATGAATGGAATCTAGGGATGAAGGGAGAACAAATGTATGAGAGAAAACATCATGCCATGAGCAAAATACGTTTGGAGATGTCATTAGTTATCTTTGGCAAGGTCATATAGAGAATTGATGGTCGTGGAAAGATGGAACACACATTGTGTGATAGAATGATGAATTTTGAATTCATCCAATTTGAGCTAATTCCGAATTCATAAAAAATGAGTTATTTGAAGTATTCAAAATTTCTTAGAGAAATATTTTGAATTTGTTTCTTTCATCAAAATATATGAATGTTAAAGTTCTTGTACTTCAATATACTTCTTATATTTACCACCAAATTGCTCTTAAATAAGTTTTGAATTGTTTTAAATATTTCATTTGATAGGCACAATAATATTGGAATTATCATTTCTGATATAAGGAAAAGAAAAGATATGTCCTAAATTGAAAGAGGAAAAAAGTTCTATAACATGCATAACTTCATAATTTTTTATAAAATTAAATAAGGATAGAGTTACCTTCAACCCCTTCACAATTTCATCCCTAGCCACATTAGAAGCCTTACTGAACACTAATATTATCACATACAAAACTATGATAAACCAACAACTTGTAACTCAATAATAAATAATAAAGGAGTTGTTCCTAGAATCCACCTCCAATATCAAATAAAGAGGTTAACAATTGCATTTGATCATCATCAGGAAGGCAATCAACATCCTCATCATTCAGCATCCAGGTCTCAAAATCCTGCAATCCTTCAAACTCCATTACACTCGCCTGAGCAGGAAATGCATCATTGTTGTCATCATCGAAGGTGTTGTAGTTCAAAACAATATTCTCTTCCAACTGAAACAATTCCTTAAATAGCTCTTCTTCTACCATGGGACCAACTTTGCTACTTTCGGGCATCTCACTAGCCACCTTAACCATTGAATCTTCTGCTAATTGCATGCTTGGGATATCCGGGTTGCTTGTTGAAGAAGATGGAAGCTGCTTTGGAATAGCTACATTATTGCACCTTATTGCCGTTGTTCGGATTAAAGTATTATCATTTTTTGTAGCTTGCAATGGTGTTGAACATGATGGTGATGGAACTATGAGATTACAAGCAGGAGGCCTTTGCATGATGCTTGGGCGGCATGGCTGATGTCTTTGATGTTGAAAGCTTGCAATCTTGCCTAAGGTTGTATTCCAATAATTTTTTATTTCATTATCTGTTCGGCCTGGTATTCTTCCAGCAATCAATGACCATCTATAAATTGATGAAATAGAGAAGTTAAAAAAATCTTAACAATGCTAACAAAGAAAGTTTTGCTGATTTTGAGAGCTCATTTAGTTGTTTACAATGTTTTCCTCTCTTTTTTCATGAAAATAAAATTCTAATTGATTTTTATAAAATATTAGTTTTTTTCATTGCATTTTTAAAGAAAGAGAAACTGACAATAGCAATATATATCATTGGTGTTTGTAAACCATGATGTTTGTGCTATTAAACTATGATATTGCCTATCAAGAGGAAGACATTGTCACATTTAGAACTCAATATTGATAACAATGCTAACAAAGAAAGTTTTGCTCTCTTTTTTCATGAAAATAAAATTCTAATTGATTTTTATAAAATATTAGTTTTTTTGCATTGCATTTTTAAAGAAAGAGAAACTGGCAATAGCAATATATATCATTGGTGTTTGTAAACCATGATGTTTGTGCTATTAAACTATGATATTGCCTATCAAGAGGAAGACATTGTCACATTTAGAACTCAATATTGATAATGATTTAGTTTAACTATATAAGACAATTGAAGGTGGTCATTAAGAGATTGAGGAAAATTTTTACATTAGATTCACATATAATGATGAGATGGAGGATCATAAAAATGAAGAAGAAAAATCAATTTCTAATGACATAGATGATAGAGAAATAGAAGAACAAGATGATAACATTATGTAATGCATCATGTTATTATTATTTCTTTTTTTAAATAAATTATTATGTTTATTTATTATTTATAATGAAGAAAATTCCTATTATGCTAATCAATTTATATAGACTTATTTAGGAAACTAATGTCCTAGTCAGGGAACTTCTGACTATGGCAAATTGTGCTCTTCTTTTTACGACATTGGATTCTCCATTCATATAACAAAGCATAGAAGAAGGATGGTAAGTAGAGTTTTTTTTATAAAAATTAATGAAATAGTTTTAATGAATAAGTATAATAAATTTTTATTTATGTGCTATTATAAGAAAAGTTGATAGAATGAGAGCTAATTTTATCTAAGTTACACATCTGTAAAGTCATTATAGGTGAAGTGATGATTTATTATTGGTTCAAAAATATTCTAATAGATCTATAAGTTTAATATATATGTATAATTCTATTTACTTATGAGTTATACAAAATTTTCATCATTTGATCATATTTATAATTCTAAATTTAGAAGAGCATTATTCATAATTGAAAACGATGACATCTAGTTAGTCTTCAGAAGAACGTGGTCTTTATCAACTATCAAAGACTTAAATATGAAAATAGGATACTTGACGAGTACAAAAAGGAATGTTATGTAGTGTTGGCTCATATGAGAAAGTATTAAATATGTCATCTTCACATAGCATATTAGGAATTATAAACGCTTAAATTAGAAGCTTATGGTTGAAAAAGTGGATGATAAAATTATAAATTTTTAGTGATATATGTAAGCTAGCATTAAAGCAAGCAAGGATAATCATCAACAAATGATATAAGATGTACTAATCTAGTTCATAGTTTAATCGACCACTAGCACCACCTAATTAGGAGAACTAGGGAAATGAAGATGAAAAGATTAGAGGGGTAAGGAGGAATTGTGGTGCATTGATAAGTTTAGATGTATTTATTTACTATTTTTAATTTTTTATTATGATCTAATATAATGTTTATTTAATTAGGTGATTCTGAATTTTGTTTGTTTCTAAATATATTTATACTGTTCTGTTATGCACTGCAATTGTAATTCATATATAATATGTTGTTATTTACTAAAATTATTAATTATTTTCAAACAAAAAATGATATGAGTGGAGGCTATACCATCAATTGGGCCAAGGAAAAAAGCCATTATTCCCCCTATGTATTGAAGAAATTTTTGGCATAAGATAAACAAAAAAAATGACAATTTTGCCTAATATAGATGATTTTTGCATCAAAATTTTCTTCAATATAGGGCAATATCTTTTGTTGGCTCCAATGTAAAACATTGATGTTGTAAAATTGGACCGGTGGAAAATCCACTAGTGCAATTTATAGATGTTCCATCAGTGAGTCTAATTAATGATAAATTTTTTATGTCATTTCTATGATAGATATTTGGGTTATGTCAACACAACTAAGGGCTTAACCAATATATTGGGAATTACCCTCACCGTCATCCATGCTCTACTAAGATAAATTTTTTGTTTATCTTATTCGAGTCACTATTTTGTAGTACCCTATTTAGATTTAGGTTTTGAGAAAGATTTTTAAATCTTAAGTTATCACCCTCTATGAATATAATCTCAAATTTCTAATAAAATTCAACTCAAACATTAAAAAAAATCTCTACTAAAATATAAAACTCAACATAGGGTAGACTGAGGTTGCCTCTAAGTTTCTCAGAATCTGACACCACCTACTTTTCCTCCTTTGACTCACTAAGAATTCTTTAACATCGAGCTTTCTCCTTGAAAAATTTCTACTTCTTTCCTTGTCTTTTACTTTGTAATTAAAAGATATGAAATCACAACTTTAATCGAGAGCATTTTAGGAGCACCCTTCCTAGGATGTAATTAACTATAGGGGCTAGCCCCTATAGAAATTTGAGAACTCTAAATTAAAATAAATCTTTTTTTATTCATATAAAACAAGAAAAAATTCTTTGAAAATACAGATGTCTTTTAAAAACTTATTTCTAATTTTAAATATGCTTGTCGGATGTTATTATTATCTTTTTTGATAATATAATATTCTACTTGCATGTTATATTCAACTTTAGAAATGATTGATTTTATAAAACTCATTCTTGATTTTAGATGTCTTGAAGAATGTAATGTTTATCTTTTAAGATGATATGATATTCTCTTTGTTACATTTAAATAAAAGAATGGATAAATTTTCAAAACCCTATTTTTATTTTTAAACTCACTCTATAAAATTGCATGTTCATCTTTAGAGATGATATGTTTTTCTTGGAATTGTATTTGATCATAGAAATATCATTTTCTAAAATATTATTTCAATATTGAATCCATTATAGAATATTATGTCATTTTCTCGAGACTGTATTTTATTCTTAATGTAGTATTCGATTACAAAATAGAAGAATATCGAATCTTCATGGCGGCATTAAATTTTTTTCCACCAACAATAGCTCAACTTAATTATTCATCTTTGTATTATTATCCCTAATGAGAACAATATGTAGCGTGCTCTCATGAATAATTTATCTTGATAAAAGTCTAACTATTTATAGCAAGGCTATATGTTTTCTCGTAGCATCCCACTCAGCTGAAATTGTGGTTCATCTTGGACGCACTTCATGCAATTTGTCCATGAACACTAAAGGTCAATATAACTAATCCCCAAATATAATAATAGTGTAGCTCATGAATATATATTATTGTATAATGGCTTGTGGTAATTTTAGTATTCTAATAATTAATAGGCTTCATTAAATTCAGTTATCTTAAGATTCAGGCATTAAAAGCTCTATTGTAGTTCACTGTTACACTACAAGTGGACTTCTTATCATACAATCTTGATAACAATGGATTTTTTTCATAGCACTTAGTTCTTCTAATATTAAGGGTCTGGTTAGAATAATCTATCTTTTTTATTTTGATTTTTTTTAAAATGAAATTTATTTCAAATGTTTTTTTCTTTTAAGATTAAAATATTTTTTAAAATAGTTCAAAATAATTTTAAAGTGCTTTGAGAATTTTTAAAACAACTATCACAACCGGCACAACTATTATGATAGATGTTGCTGCCATGACATTATATTCGACCACCATTGATATCATTGCTTAACCAGTTCCCACCTACAAGTCATCAACCAACACCGCAAATATTAAGTTATTAAATATTCAATTAAAATAAAAAGTAGAATATTTTTATTCTAGCAAATATAATAAAAATAAATAAAACTCTCTTTAAAAATAGTACTATAATTTTTTTTTATGATTTTTTTAGCTTTTTTTGTCCCTGGAACTATGTTGTGCCACCTCTAAATGATGTTTTGTCTAAGAATTTTGCAGAAAATCAGTTTGCTCTAAAGTTCTAAACCCAGATGAAAAATATATATGTATAACATATGCCTGCGCAAGAGATAGCTAACCTATTGCCAAGGAGCTTATGAAGCCTGATGATGAGGTCGTCCTCTTCCTCGGAAAAGTTTCCACGTTTAACGTTGGGCCTTAGGTAATTTAGCCATCGAAGCCGACAGCTCTTCCCAGATCTTTTCAACCCTAATTCATCATATTTGTAGATTCATAACAAAAAATTATTGATAACAAAATAAAAACAAAATATTATTTATAAAATAGAAAGAAGGGAAAACAGTTGAAAAAAATAATATTATATATATATATATAACGAACAAATACAATTGTCAACACTTGAGAGTGTTGAATTTGCAGGAATATTAATGATTGGCGTTATTTAAGCCGTTAAATATTTGGCTTACAAATTAATTTGATCATTTTGAGGGGTCCAGCAAGTCTTACTGATTTATCTTATTTGCCGGGGGCCTTCTTCTGAGATTTCTTTTTATTGTTTGTTCCAGGCTGTTCGTTTGTCCTTTCTTTATCAAGCTAAATGATTTAGGTAACTCTAAGGTGATCTCAAAGGCTTTTTTTTAAGAATATTACTGTAATATTTTGTGTATTTTGATTTGATATTTAAACTGCTTGTATCTGGCTTTTGTTTAAGAAAATTTTGGATTTATGAAAAAAATAATGATAAAAGTATATTAATTTAAATGAAAGTAATGATTACTATATATATATATATATCTCACCTGCTTTGTACGGCACAGTCGTCCATTTGCCTTCTCCATGAATATTGATGAAAGCCGTCAAGAGCTTGTCTTCCGCAGTAGTCCATGCTCCCTTGTTAAGGCCTTCCTTGAAACTGCACGAATTCCTTCCCATCGTTCCTCTCTCTCTCTCTCTCTCTCTTTCTTCTCTGGTGTAGTTTCAGTTTCTTTGAGAGGTTAGCAGAGGACCTATTTATAAGGGAAATTTTTTTTCTGACAGCTCAAAGAGTGTGATACTCTGCCGATTGAGGGAGCCGACCGTTAAAACATTATCTAATTAAGTTTTTTTAACTTTAACTTTACCTCCAAATTTTAGCTGAGTTGAAAATAAAGAAGCTATTGAACAAGATAGCAGTAGCGTTGCATTGCCTGAAAACTAGATTAAGAGAATCTTAAAATTAGTTTAATAGATAATTATTGGCCTGTCAATCCATTGAAAGTTCTTAACACAAATAATTTTGGATTATATTCATGAAACAAAGCATTTTGTGCGATAGAAGACATATAATCAGAAGTGGTGGAAATGAACTGGGCGTGTTTCAATGCCCGCCTCAAATTGTTGTTTTTGGATCCATTGGACCATTGAGAATATAGTACGAGTGTTTTTGTTCGTGAACAATAATACAAAATACTTCGCCTTCAACTAAAATCAAGTTTCTGTTTTTCGGGTTTTTTTAAGATGTCAGATGGTTGTTTCCAAGTTGAGAGTTTTTTTTTTCTTCTATCAATCCTAAAATGGTCCTTTTTTTTTTTTTTTTAAAACACACATATGGGGCCTACGCGTTAATATTAAAAAATTCGGTTACAGAGACCTTAAAAGGCTCCACCAGCTTTCTAATGCTCGAAAAAGCTACAATCCAAAAAGAAAATAAAAAACCTAAGAGCCGACGGATCCTTAAAATATGATTACAAAAGAACCTACGACATAACACGGGCTGTGAGGCGACAGCACCCAAAAAAGGAGAAGCCACTTAATCTTGATACCTTTCAGTTCCGCTCTCCTGCAAAAATGACCACTATATAAAAAAAAGAAATGCCTAAGACAATAAAAGCATACCTTGCAATCATTTTTGTTCCACTTGTATAAGTATCTGCAAGGCATCCTCAAAAAAATCGTCAGCCCAACAAATAATAGGAAAACTGTAAAAAACCATAACTCAAGAGAATTATACCCGCACCACCAACCACCCAGCACCTTCAGCCAAATCGTAAAATGGTCCTTTATGTTGAGTGAAATTTTGTTATCGTTCTACTACAACTGTCCTGCTAAATCCCCCCCCCATTGAATCACTTATGGCTTGATGAATAATAAGCACACATTTGTAGAATACATCGTTTAGGGTTTACCAGGAAATTATTAATTATATTATTTTAAATAATATAAAACAATCATTCTATGAACTTGCATAGAAATACATCATTTGCCCTAGTCGCACCGTCTATGGCGAAACTAGCGTTCTCCTCCCTTCGAGCACCTTTTCTCGTGTAATCTGCTGTTTCTCCGTTTCTTTCTTCAGGTTCCGTTGTTCGATTGTCATTTTGTTCTCTTCAGTGCTAGCTATTGAGCCCTTTTGGGTAGGTTCGATATGGCATTGTCGTCATCATCGATTGACTGGGGTAGTATTTCGACTGAAATGCAAGGTAAATAGAAAGGCTTTTTAGTTTGGATGCTGAAGGGCAAAAATCTCCTTCTCGATCTTTCAAAGAAGTCTTGCCAGGGTCTTCCTCTGTAGGTGAAATTTTTTCTCAATTATCTCCTACGATATTCAAATGTGTTCCTGCGATGCTTTCGTCAGATGAGAAGGTTCATAAACTTGCTTCACCTTTTCAATTTACATTAGTTGGGAAGTTTTCTAGGCATAGGCATAATCTAGATTATGTCGGTCATTTTTTTTGTAACTTGAAATTCTCTGGTTTGTTCTTCGTGGTTTACTGGATTCTCGCCATGTTGCTATTCAGCTCTCTAATGATCTTGATTATTGTACGGTTTTTTGCTAGAAGGTCTTACTAAATCAATAACTGTCAAATGCGTCTTTTGAAATAATGGACTCCTTTTTTTGAAATTAAGGAAGAATAATTGATAGTGCCAAATTGGATCTCTTTTTGAATCTTTATTTGCATTTCCTTAATCCACGAGTTTTACATGCATTGGGCACTATTTTTAGGAGGCCTCTTTAGATTGACCAAGCAACCGCATCTAAGACCCAACCTTCTATGGCTATGGTTTTAGTTGTGGATGATATCACTAAAAAGCATGCGAAGGAAATTTGGGTTGGTTCTGAATCTTTTGGTTATATATAAAAAGTTGAATTTGAAAATATTCCAGATTTTTATACACATTGTAAAGTTCATGGTCATGCTATGAGTGATTGTTTATTTTGCATCCTTACTTAAAAAAAAAGTTGCACCCCGCACGTTGCGGATGTTGGTTCCACATCGATAGAAAATATCATTGTGCTTAATGAGAACACTATAATCCATTTCAATCTAATGGAACCTACAGGTAGCAATGTGTAGAAGGGGGAAGAAGTTGGTTTGGATGTTATGCAAACTCATAATATGGAAGGTGGGCTTGGTGAAAAAGTTTCTTCTACTATGAATGGTCCAAATCATGGAACTGAAGGAATTAATGGTGAGCATCCCAATGGCCTTGATCTTTATATCTCAGTTAAGTATATGCTTCATAATATGGAAAATCCTAACTCTTCTCTCCTCAAGTTCCAATAAATTCTTCACTTCCTAATGATCATAAGGAAGGTGGTCAAAAACAAAATGTTTTATTGGAGTCAAGGGATTTGTCCAATGATGTTTGTGAAAAAGGAGTCCTATTTCAAACATAAGCCACAAGCGTATGGACAACAAAACTTTTGATGTTAATGTTGAATCCTCTTCTTCTTCACAGGAGGATAGTGATTCTAAAATTATTGACGATGAAGGTATTTTTAAAGTGGGTAAGAAGAAAGGTAAAAACATTAAAATCTCTCTATATGCCACGCCTCATTATACTATAGCTCAAAGTTCTTCAAAAGATTTTAATGGTTAAGGCTCTTATATAGAATATGAGGGGTATTAGAGGGGCAAAATCAAAAGTTAGGGTACGGAACTTATGTAGAATTCATAATATTCATATGTTAATTATTATTAAGCCTTTTATTTCGCTTGATAAATTAGATGATATTGCTTCTTGTTTGGATCTTTCTATGAAATTTTCTAATTGCTCTGACAAAATTTGGATAAAGTGGAATAGTTCTGTGACTATTAATATTTTGTCAAATTTTTTGAAAGTTGTTCATTCTCAAATTTCTTTCTTTAATATTAAGTGCAATATGTTTTTTGTGTAAGATGTATGCTCTAGGGTGGGTCGTTTGGCCCTCTAGGAGCAATTATCCTATTTTTCTCTTGTGAATAATGGTCCTAGGTTTGTAAGGGGTTATTTTAATATAATTTCTAATAGCTCTGAAAGAACTGGGGGTAGCCCTCCTAATAATCAGGCCATTGATGATTTTAGTTATATGATTATGGATTACAACTTACATGACATTGGTTTTTCTAGTAGTGCTTTCACTTGGAATAGAGCCACTATCTGGCAGAGGTTGGATATGATTCTTTTTTAATGATAATTAGATTTTTGAATTTTCTATGACTCATGTGGAACATTTAAGTAGAACTTATTCTGATCATGTTCATTTACTTTTGAGTATTAATGCTAATACATCATTTAAGTCGTTTGCTTTTAGATTTCAAAATATGTGAATTCTTTATAAAGATTTTATGAATTTGGTTCATACTAACTAGGATGCTCCTATTTGTCCCAATAATAATATTAAAAGTATGCCTAGGTTGTGGTCTAAGCTAAGTAGGCTTAAGTAGAATGTGAGATAATGGAATAAATGTGTTTACAAAAATATGTTTGCTAATATTAAGGAGGCTAAGAAGAGTGTGATTGATATGGATAACATCTATTTGAATGATTGGATTAATGAGAACCTTATTTATCACAATAAAGCTAAATATGTTTTTTTCACTTGCAGGAACAAGAGGAAATTTTTCTGAGGCAGAAAGCTGCAACCAAGTTCATCCTGGATTGTGACAGGAGCACTAAGTTTTTTCATGCTTTAGCTAAAAAGAAAAGAGTTATGAGTTATGTTTATTACATTACTAATTCTGATAGGAGTTCTTTTGAATCTAAAGATATGATCCATAAGTCGGGAGTTGACCACTTTAAGAATATTTTTAACAATAATGTTACTATTCCTATTTATAACCCCTCTATTATTCCTCATCTCATTATGGATAATGACAACAATTTTCTTACTCAACCTCCTTCTGAGCTGTTGATTTGGAATGTTATTAAAGATATGAATGGGGATTCTGTTGTTGGTCCTGATGGCTTTTCCACTAAATTCATTTATAAAATTTAGGATAATGTCAAAATGGATGTGATTGATATATATTGTGCAAGATTTTTTTTGCTGGGAATCCTTATCCAAAGTTTTTCTCATCTACTAATATCATTTTAATCCCTAAGAAAGAGGTTGATAATCAATGGAATGATTTTAGACCGATTATTTTTTGCTCCTTTCTAAATAAGTTAAATTATAAAAATATTATGGGTAGATTGGTTTCCATCCTTCCTAGAATCATCTCTTTGTGTCAAACAGGTTTTGTTAAAGACTGTAGCATTTTTTATAATGTTCTTTTGGCTCAAGAACTCACACATGATATTAATGTTAGAGTTAAAGGGGGCAATGTCATTTTTAAACTAGATATCACCAAAGCTTATGATAACATTAATTAGACGTTATTGTATGAAGTTTTAGTTTCATTTGAGTTTAATTCTTCCTTTATTGAGCTAATTAAAAATGACATTAAAAATTGTTATTTTTTCGTTATCATTAATGGGAAGAATCATGGTTTTTTAAAATTTTCTTAAGGGATTAGGCAAGGTGATCTTATTTCACCTGCTTTATTTATTATTGTTGTTGAATATCTTTCTAAGGGCCAGTTTGGAGGATTTGTTTAATAAGTATCATAAACTTATGTATTGGTCTCTTGGTGGTATCCCTATAACTCATCTTAGTTTAGCTGATGATTTTATTATCTTCTCGAATGGCTCACTCAATAATATTAAGATCTTAATTAGATTTCTTGTTGAGTTTCAAAATATTAGTGGTTTATTTATCAGCAAAGAAAAGAGTGGTTTTATAGTTGCCAAGTCTGTTAATCAATCTAAAATTGTTTCTATTCAAAGAATTTGTGGTTTTAATCTCAAATCTCTGCCTTTTAAATATTTGGGGACCCCCTCTCTACAAAGGTAGGAAATTGTCCAACTTATTAATTTGAGGATATTTTTACTACTATTCAAAAAAAGCTTATTGTTTGGTCTTCTAACTTTCTCTCTTTTGGTTGTAGGCTTTTCTTGATCAAAAGTGTGTTGAATTCACTTCCTATTTTCATTTTTCACACTATCCAACCCATTAATTAGGAATATTTTCCTTAGAATGGAGAGAAGTTTCAACAAGTTTTTCTAGGGTTCTAAAAATAATTCTTCTTGCATTTTTTGGGCTTCATGCAAAAAAAATTTGTGGGGTTTTTTATGAAGGAGACTTGGGTTGCAAGAATATGGTACGTATATATGATGCACTCTTTTTTCTCATAAGCTATGGTTTTCTTTTAGATCTAATAACAACTTATGGGCTAAGTTTATGAAACATAAGTATTGTAATAATTATAACCCCATGTTATGTGGTCATAAAGGTTCTGATTCTATGGTTTGGAAAAGGCTTTGCCATGTAAAATAGGAAGCTGAGCAATTTATTCAATGGGGGGTGGGCCAAAGTGAGGTGTCTTTTTGGCAAGATAATTGGATTCGGCCTTTTTCTATAGATACTTTCCTTAATGCTCACACTCTTGACAATATTAAGGTTAAGAACTTCATTGATCATACTAATTGGAATGTGAACAAGTTACTTGATGTTATCCCGACTAGTTTAGTTGATATTATCATAAACATTCCTTTACAAATGCATTGCAAAGATCATATACTTTTCAACTTATCTTCTTTAGGTAACTTTATTTTAAAGACTGTGTGGAACTCTTTTAGAGCTACTCATTATAAGTCTCAAGTTTTCTCGACTATCTGACACAGGAGCATTCCTTTGCCTTATTCTATTTTTGTTTGGAAATGTCTTCATAATTTGTTACCGGTTTAGGATTTGTTAAGGAAAAAAGATTTTAATTTGTCATCTAAATGTCATTGTTGCTCTGACATTGAAACTATCAATCATGTTTTTCACTACAGGAAAATCACCCATTTTTTGTGGTATTTTCCGGCAAAAAATGAGCCTTTTTTGGCAGATTTGTCACTACAGGAAAAATATCAAATACCAGCGGTTTGCACCGGCAGTTTATGGACCGTCGGTATTACCGGCGACGTCGCCGGCGGTCTAGCCGTCGGACTCTAACGACGGCCAAACCGGCGGCTTAACTACGATACACCGCCGGTAATACCGACGGTCTATAAACCGCCGGTAAACCGCCGGACATCAATATGAACCGGCGGTTTACCGGCGGTATAAACCGCCGTTGATAAGATGATTTTTTTTCCGGCGGTCCAGACCGCCGGAAAACCGCCGTAAAAGCCCTAATACGAGCCGCCTCGCTCCGCTCATTTCATTTTCCACTCTTTCCTTTCTCTCTCTCGGTCGCTCGCTGTACCGTGTCCTCCGCTCGTCCGATCATCCCCGATGAAGGAACTCCGACCGTCGACCCCAGTCCGACCGCCGCCGACCCCCAGTCCGACCGCCGCCGACGAGTCTACTCACGCCCGCCGCCGACCGATTCCGACCCCAAACAATCCGATTTCTATTTTAAGGTTATTTTTTATGTGTTTTCTTTGATTATTTGTGCTACTCTTGTTATTATTATCTTTTTTAGTTAATGGTTCATACTTTAAAAATGTGGGAGAGAGTTATGGAGCATAGGTTTAGGCGTGAACTAATGTTCTCAAAATCAATTGGATAATGCTTGTAGGTTACGATGGAAGTCACATACATTTTTTGAGAGGTTTGATGGAGGAAATATAATGAGAATAAGAGGATCTATATATGATATTTATCTATTTAGAGAAAACATATGTTAATATTCAGAAAGTGTATGGAGGGTCTTAAGAAGAAGGAGTTAATAATGCTTATATTTAAATCATTATTTGATATGTATGTAGGAGCTATTCTTGTGTTCAAATACATGGTGGTTTGATCAAGTATTTTCTATTTCGGTTGGATTATATTAAGGATCAGCAAGAAGTCCATATCTTTTTTGCTTTACTCATAGATGTTCTCACTAGACATTTGTGAGAGGATGTACCTTAGTGTATGCTTTTTACTGATGATATTCTTCATGTTGATTAAGACTAGAGAGGAGTTGAAGAAAACATGAATTATGGAGGTCACTATAAAGTTTATAGGTTTTCGCTTCAAATAGATCTATAACCGAATATATGATGTGACTTTTAGTTGTAATATACCTTGTGAGGGGATTATGGATTGGGTGATCAAAGACATTAATAAGAGTTTACTTGGTCAAATTGACCAAGTCGAATCCCAAGACCCTCTCCAATGGGTTCAGAGAGTCGAGTCGAGTCTGTTGGGCCTAGACTTGTACCCTGGGTCAACCCGGTTGACCAAGTTCAACCATGTGTGACCACCTTGCCCCTTTAGGCGGACAAATCAAATCTATGTGTTTATTTTATTTAAAATGCAACATATGGATAAGCTTTTTTTCTTTTAGAGCATGATTAAGTCCTTTCAAAAGCATAAAAATCTATTTGGATGTATAACAGATTGTTTATGCCTCCAACATGTAGGGTACATTTACTTCAACGTGCAAATGACTATCAAGAAGAGAGATATTGGATGTATAACAGATTGTTGCCGGTCGAAAAGGATTGACAGTTGAATTTATAGAGGGAGTTGAAACTTTTCATTCAAGTCTGCATAACTGCCTTCCTTTCAGTTTGTAAAATGTTAGATGTCTGTTGTCCGAAGCATTCAAAATATAGCATCCTAAAGCCCAATTGATGTGGAAGCTTGATTTTATATCGTAGGGGATTTACGACTAGCAGACCCACACAGACTGAGTAGGTGAGGGCCTTCAGTTCAACCAGATCTACCTACACCACCAACCGCCACCACTACCAGGAGCCAGCAGCCTTCACTAGAGCAGGGTCAGGAACAGTTAGATCCACCTCTTTTTATACCTCCATACTTCCCTGGCCACTTCCCTCCCAGCTCGATGAGTCCTCGCTTCCCCTCTCCAGATCAGACACATGCTTCTCCATTCTATCCTATATACCCCCCCCCATCATCACAGGCTCTGGTCCTGTCCATGGTCCTCACCTCCTTACCCTTACCCATTTACTACCCTATCCGGATGCCAGCAGAACGGTGGACATCACACGACCACCAGAGGTTGGCGCTAGCGTCCCTGCAGCAGCAAGATAAGCGTCAATACATCGAGCCTCACGGCGATAAGTAGTTTCAATTTAAGTTATTAAGTTGTTTTATTTGATATATTACATGTTATTGATAAACAAAGTCATGCAGCTTCAATCCTTCAAGGCCACCTATACATATGATCCGGTTATATAATAAGAATAAGTATGATGCTCCTTACTTATCTTGGAAGAAGATCCAAAGCCAGTTAGAGATATGTGGTTTGGAGAATTTCAGGTATATTTTTTTGGTATGATTTCAATATATATGATTTAATGTACTAATCTTTTGATATTGTCTAAATTTTTACATAAAGATTTAGTGTGGTTGCCTGAGTACAGCACGAGGATCAGATCAAATTTTGAGAGGAGAGGAGCGATCCGTCTCAGAAGAATGTTCACAAGACATTAGAAAGTCCGGGCAGAGGCCTAATTGGATTGAGAGGGGCGTCTTTGGGCAGATTTGAGTAGTGCCTTGGCTACCCCGGAGTTTATAAAAATGAGATAGCAGAATAAACAGAACAGAGCCTTCTGACTGCGGCGGGTTTTAGGAAGCTCTCTTCATACTGGTGGATCTGTACCTCATACAGAACATAGGCGGCGACTGGTAAGTGTTTTGAAATGGTCTTACATATATTTTTGTTAGTATACTAAGCAATCAAATTTTTTGAAAGAGCACCTGGTCGGGGGAGCCAACACCCACCTTGGCTGCATAACAGAACTAATCAAATCAAGCTGACCAGCAAGTGGGTTGATGAGAAGTCTAAGAAGGCCATGTGAGTAAAATTTTTTTGAATTTTTAGATAAAATTTATTTATAATAAAACTATTTGTAACTCGCAGTTGATTTCTTACGAGCTAGAGAAAGTCGACAGTCACTGGCGGGGATCCATCTTCTGGATTGGCCCATATTTCTAAGTAATCAAGACATGGTCAGAATTTGTTGGTAGAGACAGAGGGGGAGGGTATATGGCATGGGTTCACAGGCTTTTGCTATTGAGGGCAGTTCATACACTCTGCATTTCATGATCCAAGTGGAGCTGAAGAATCTGTAATGAGCGGTTGCAGCACTTCATGCTAGAGAGATTGAAGAGATGAAAAGGGTTCAAGCTAGAGAGATTAAAGAATGGAGGAAGGCTCAGAATGAAATGCAAGCAGAGTGCAATCCTACAGACTGGAAAACAAAGGAGAAGACCAACAGGAGCAGCAATCTGCAGACATGAGGATATCGATTGATGATTAGATTTTATTATGTTTGATGAATGTATTATTAGAACTTGTGAACTTCTAACTTGTGATTGTAACATTTATCATGAACTATCTTGTGAATTTGTGATGATAATGTTATGATGAATTTTTGATTTTGTTTGTATTTTCTGGTTGTATGAAATACGGGCGTTGTTGCCCAACATATATTTATTTTTCTACAGGTTTAGACTTTAGGGTGAACCTCCCTCAAAATAGAGGGATGCGTGTCAATTTTTTTTTTCAGGTGCTACAGGTTTCCGGCGGCTAACCGAGGTTTGACCGCCGAAACGACAAATTACGCGACGAACAGATAAGTGTCGTTATATATAAACCGCGTAATACGCGGTTACGACGGCCCACCGGCGGTCCCTACGAATGGACACCCGACGATTAAACCGTCGGGTATACCGACGGCTATAAACCGTCGATTACCGTCCACCCGGTAATACGGCGGTCTAACGGCGCCTTCGCGGTCTACGAAACAGACGACGCCAGTTTAAACCGTCGGAAAACACCTGTAACGGTGACCGGCGGCGCTTACGGCGGCCTAACCGCCGGCAAACCGACGGTAATTCGAGGTGGGTTACCGGCGGTATTAGCCGCCGGAAAACCGCCGCAAAAATAAACCGCCGGTAACACGCCGTCGGAAATGGTTTCCTACGCCATTTTTTCCGACGGTTTACAAACCGCCGTTAGACCGCTGGTAACATTAAAAACCATCGCTAAATCTAGACTAACCGCCGGTTTTCAGCGTTTTTCCTGTAGTGTGTAATTTAGCGGCGGTTTTCCGACGGTTAAAATTTTGTCGGTAAAAACCGCTCCTGAAAATAAATTCCGGTAATTTTTTTCCGACGGCTTGCTAGCGGGCTTAAATCGCCGGTCAAATTAAAAAGAAAATTTAAAAAAAAATCCTAATGTGCCACACCCCTGCCTCGACCGCCACCCCGCTGTCGTGCTGCCCGCGCCGCGCTCCCACTCCTACACTCTGGCCAGCCCTCCCGCTCTGCCGGCTCTACGCTCCGACCAGCCCTCCCGCACTCCCGCTCCCGCGCACCGGCCATCCCTCACCTGTGCCCGAGTCGTGCGCCCACTCCCGCGTCTGCCGTGAGGTTCGAACAGCAGTCGGTTGGGAGGAATTTCAAGCAACTGACCGAATTGCTGAATATGTAAATACATATTTTTTGTCCATATTTTTTATTTAAACTATATTCAGACCGAAAATCAATTAGTTTTTAATTATAAAAAAATGAAACTAATTAATTTAAAATAAAAAAATAATATTTAATATAAAACAAAAATTAACTAACAAATTAATTTTAAAATGAAAATTAATTAAATAGTTAATATTACTTTTAATAATTTTTTGTTATATCATTTAAATAGTTAAAATTTTATTCATTTTCACTAAATTTTTAAAAGCCGCCGAAAAATTCCGTGGGAAAAAATCGCCGAAAAAGCGCCGGAAAGCCGTCAGAAATTAGTGATTTTCCTGTAGTGTTTGTCAATGGGAAGATTGCCCAAAAGGTTTGGAATTGTTTTTTTCACTTGGCTAAAAAGGGTGTTCTTAACACCCCTTCTAATGTGGTTTCTATTTTATAATGTTGTTTTTATCCCCCCAAAGGTCACTTATACAATTTAATTTCTATTCTTATCATGTGTTCCTTTGGAGGGTTAGAAATGATGCTAAGCATAATGACATTAAAATGGAGTTTAATAGCATCATTGCTAAAGTGAAAGATAAAACTGTCCAATTACATTCTATTCATCTTTTTACCTGGAAAAGTTTTTATATTTATAATTGTAAGAATCTTGCCTTGGATTTGGGTAGTGCCAATGTGAGTTGGGGTAGGGTTAAGTTTAATAGGATTATGAAGTTGATTAATACTATCTCCTTATTGCAGAATTAAGACTGATGCATATGTTAATTCTAGTTTCGCTGGAGCTGGAGGGATTATTTGTAATGAGCTTGGTAATGTTATTTTTGTTTTTGCTCTCCCTTCAAACTTCTACAATGTTGTTACTATTGAACTTATGGCCCCTTTTTATGGGCTTAAGTTTTATCATAGTTTAGGTATTGTGAATGTGTGGGTTGAGGTGGTTGTAATATTTCTTTTAATCCATATTATTAATGACACTTAACCCTGGTAGCCCTCACAACTTCTATCTTATCAAGAAAATTAAACTATCTCTTAGCAATTTGAATTACTATATTTTGTATATTCATAGGGAAGCTAATTCTTGTGAGGATTGGTTGACAAAATTTAGTGTCCAAATTGAGGCCTTATAGGAATTTAATGTTTTGGATCTTCTTCGCATGCTTAATTAAGGTCCGGTTCTCCTGGATAAGTCTTGGTTGCCTTACATTTGGAAGGTTTAATGCTTTTTTATCTAGCTTTCTCTGGCTGATGGGTTGTTTATGTGTTCAGTTCCTGTGTTTTTTTTTCTGTTGTGATGTTTTTATGATGTTTTTCTATGCTGGGTTCTTGCTGAGTTTTTTTGGATCTGCATTATTCTCTTGGTTATTTCCATATCTTTTGGCGCTTGGTTTGCTTTTTTTATCATTTCTTTTTTGCAGGTTCAAGGAATTCTTATTAGTGTGGGCAAGCCTACTAAATTTTGTAGGAAGTTGGACCAGAATGGTTTATTTATGTTCTTCATTTTTTGGGTTCTGGCTACTTTTACCCCTAGTATGTTATTAGGGTATTTTGTATCTTTTAGCATAATGAATCATTGGCTCTTAGGTTTTCTTTTAACTTTTTTTATTGCTCCGATAAGCACTAATGAGTTGAGGTTCCTTTTAAGGACCTGTTATCATGTTTTTATATTAATACGTAGGCCCCTCCGTGGGTTTTCTCAAAAATAAAATATAAAAAATAAAAAAATTAATATAAAACAATAATTTTAATGTTAAATATACTTATTATTTTTATATCAAATATTTTGAAATGAATATTAATACATAAATTTTATGATTTTAATTGTGCATGTATATATCACATAAGTCATATTTGAAAATTAAATATTTGTACATAATAATTATATTTCCTTTAATTTATCTTAACATTTTAGAATCTAAAATTTTACATATTTAAAATGGATAATATTTTAGATTTTTATGAATTTATTACCGTATTTAATAAAATTATTATGCCACCAAAGTTATATATAAGTCATGCAAGACTTCTCCAACATATATATCTCCATACACGAGAGTCTTCATGTAAAGATTATAGGAATTCATGCTTGTTATGTTTTAACGCATATTCATTTTCTTTTCCACTTCTCATTTCTTTAAACCAAAAAATTTTCATTCATATATCTAACTTCACCTATAAATAAAAAAGAACATGCATGACTCTTTTTCATGAAAAAAAATAATTTTTATTAAGTAAACTAATATTTAGATGAGAGAGAAAGTGAGTTATTTGGAAGAAACAAGAAAGCTAGAGAATAGCTGGAATTTGAATAAATTGAAGGGTTGGGAAAGGGAGATGTTTATTTTTGGCAAGATAAATGGTTAGGGGATTTTTCTATTGACTCTCTTTTAAATACTCACACCATTGAGCCTATTAAAGTTTCTTCTTTTTTGCTGGATAATAGCTGGAATTTGAATAAATTAAAAGATTTTGTGCCTAACTGTGTGGTGGATATGATCTTGAATATTCCCTTACAACTTACTTGCAACGATACTATTTTATGTTATGCTTCTACTAATGGTAAGTTTCAAATGAGTAATATTTGGGAGAATTTCAGGACGCATGCCCAGAAATCTCTTTTATTTAGTGCGATTTGGCATAGTTCTTTTCCTATTACTTATTCGATTTTTGCTTGGAGAAGCATTAAAGGTTATATCCATGTGGATAATTTGCTTCAAAAAAAAAGGTATTACTTTAGCCTATAAATGTTTTTGTTGCTCTAATACTGAAGATATTGATCATTTGTTCATTAATGGTTTGGTGGCGCAAAAGGTTTGGTTGTATTTTAGTGGTATTACTAATCAAAATGTGAGCATGTATCAGAACAGCTTAGCTTTTATGCTTGAAAGTTGGTTTATTCCTATCAAAGGCCATATCCTGAATTTTTTGCCTATCCTGATTTTATGGTATATTTGGAAAGCTCGTAATGAGGCTAAGCATGATAATATCAAGATGGATCCTACTCTTATTATTAACAATATTAAGAGAAAGGTGTCCCAGCTTTTTAATTTGAATGTGATTTCGAGCAAGACTTTCGCTAAGCATGCGGTTTTAGCTGGGGTTTTTTATATTCATTTAGATACGACGTTGGTTAATATTCTGGATTCTTTTGTTTATTGGATTAAACCAAAACCGCCTTATGTGAAATTAAATACTGACGGTTCTGTTGATAGGGAAAAGACTGGAGCGGGTGGGCTCATTAGGGATTTTTATGGTGAACTTTTAGCAGCTTTTGCTGCTCCTGTGTTTAAGTGGAATGTTATTTTTGTGGAGTTACAGGCTCTCCATTTTGGTTTAGATATCTGCTTAAAAATGGGTTTTAACAATGTGTGGATTGAAGTGGACTCTCTTTTTATTGTTCAAAATGTGGGCAAAGGTAATATTGGTATTGTTCATTTCTTTTATCTCTTTAGAACCATTAAGCTGATGTTGAACTTATTAAATTTCAAAATTTCTCATATCTACCGGGAAGGGAATGGGTGCGCGGATTGGCTTGCCAAAAAGGGTTCTTTGATGGAGGATTATGAGGAACTGGATATTCTTAACGTTGACCCTATTCTCAAAGGGATGCTTCTGATGGATAAGTTTTCCTTACCTTACATTAGACATGGTTGAGCTGGTTTGGCGGCTGTTTTACTTTTTGTCTACCCTTGTGATGGGGTGTCTGTTGGACTGGTTTGTTGGTTTTTCAGTGGGTTTATTTGGAGCATGGTATGGGGTTTTTCTGGTTGGGTATTAGTTTGAAGATCCTGGTTCTTTTTTGTTTGTTTGCTTTATTACAGGATTGGGAGTTTTTCCTGTATGTCTTTCTGGTGGCCGTATATGTGGTCTGGACGAGGGTGGTTATGAATTATTGTAAGATCTATGGTATTTTTTCGTGTTTTGGTTGTGGTTGGATGTATTTCTGGAGGATTAAGGGCTGTTGGAACGTTATGCATTGGGGTTTTGATTTTTGTTCTAACGTCTGTTTTGTGAATTCCATGGGTGGTAATACTGGTGATGGGGGTTTTGGCCTTGATTGTTTGGAGTTGGAGGTTATTATTGATGGTAAGAGCATATTTGGTTACAATTATGTTTGCCAACTTGTTTGGCAGAATTTAAATGGTGCTCCGAAGTGCAGGTTTGCTCTTACTGAAAGTTGGTTCTGTATGGTGTTTTTGGTTATTTGTGATAATATGGTTGTTTTGAGTTGCCATTGCAGGTTCTATTGCTTGGGGGATAGAATTTTCAGAAGGTATGTTTTTTTATTTTCTGGTTATTTTTTTTTTGCCTTTTAGTAGTGTTTTTTTGCAAGATCAAGTGTTCAAGTGTAGCCCGTATTATTTGGGTTCTTTTTGTAATCGTAGTTTAAGGATCCGCCGGCTTGTAGGATTTTTATTTTCGTTTTGGATTGTAGCTCTTTTGAGCAGTAGAAAGCTGGTGGAACCTTTTAAAGACTCTGTAACCGATTTTTGAATATGAACGCGTAGGCCCCTTCAGTGGGTTTTAACCAAAAAAAAAAAAGCAAAAAAAAAAAGAAAGCTAGAGAAAAAAAAAGTAGAGCTAGAGAAACCAATTTTACAAAAATTTTAATCTTGGCTTGGACGTCCCCCTTCCTTTAATATGAAGCACCATGTATTTAAATTGATGTCACCCTCCTCCTTTCAAAAATAGCTTTGCCATAATATGTAAGATTGTATTATTATTATTATTATTATTATTATTATTATTATTCACTTTTATGCAATTCAATTTTCTTATGTATCATTTTCAGCCACCACCCCTTAAGAATCCTTCTGTTATACTTTTATTGATATAAAATAATTCAAAATACATAAAAATTATCAATTCTTGATAGATTTAATTATTTTCTATATAAGCATGCATGATATGTAACCATTGATCTCCTTATTTAATTAAAGAGAAAATAAAATGGAACTTCTTATTTGATGAAAAAATTTATTTATTTATTTATTCATTTATTTTGGAGATTGGTTTGGTAACATTATTCCCTTAGGGTTAATTTGGTTATCATCTACACCTTTTTATAATTGCTTATAATTCTTTAGTGAGGTGACAATTAAAAATAGCTATCTCCACTCCTTACATATTATATACTTATCCTCACCTACCAAGAAGCTCTTGGCTACACCAACTTCATAAGCCATTGTCATACCTAAATTGCTTTCAATCTTGTCAAAATACTCCAAAATATTATACTATATCATGCTCAATCAAAAAGCATAAAAATATCCACTATTACCCAACATCAATCATTCATTCTAGCTCATGTGGTTCTCAATATATTCAATCAAAATACAAATATCTATCTATTCATTTTTTTTACAACTTTTTGGTTGACCTTTCTAACTACAATGATAAGCCAAATTGCTTAAATTTTAATCTCCCAAATTTATCATGACTCCTCTAATGCCTCATGTACACATCTTTATTTTCCATTGCATCATCTTACAAGCAATATTTCAATCATGGGAAATTATCTCTATTCAATTGTAAAGAAATTCGAAAAATAAATTGTGCACAATTTAAGTCCTTTTCATTATTTAGGCTTCGTTTGGGAAAACTTTTTACTACTTTCTAAAATGATTTTCTATACTAAATTTTTCTTGAAAGCATAAAAAAAATAGTGGTTAAAAGATATCCCAAACTAAGGCTTCGTTTGAGACGGCTTTTTTACTGCTTTCTAAAACGGAGTTTTAGTACAAATTTTTTTATTTTTGTACTAAAACTCCGTTTTAGAAAGCAATAAAAAAGCCGTCCCAAACGAAGCCTAAGTCTTATGCTTATGCAAGTTTTTATCCATGGGCATAAGGTAATTTCTCCATCTTACCATCCTTTTGTAATTTGCAAAAAAATATTATTCTTACTTTCTTTCGACCATAAGCTCTCAATTCATTGAGATGTGACATAATGGTTAATATTGGAAGATACTTTTATTTTTTTGAATGACTTTAGAGCAACAAACCAACTATATTGAATAAGGCCAAAAGGAATTTAAAAATATCTAGCATGCAAAATTTACAATACAAAATAATACAACTTAATGATCAAATGAGTTCTAATCAAAAGTGAAAAGAATACAATAACTTACTATAAAACTTAGGATCCACAATTCACAGAGGTATCTTATATGTCATATCAATCTATATAATATTAAGTATAGTAGCTGGAACATCCAAATCAAATCACAGGGGAAGTTTGGAAGCTTCTAATCTTACATAGATCATACGAAATCTTTTATTTTTTTTAAATATAGATTTACAGTCTCATTATTTAGAAAAGAATAAATAAAAATTTAAATATATGGATAACTGAAAAAAGAGGTTAATTCTTAACGATCTTTCACGAGGAATATTTATAAAAATTTAAGAACTCTTTAGAACATATTAATCTCCTATTAATTAATTAACAGAATTATTTATGTATGAATTATCTTGACTTCATAATGACGAGTTTATCTAATCATAATAATCATGATAACTATTAAATGAGATTTTATCTACACCATAGAATAATAATTTTAATTTTTTTATTTCTTTAAATAATGATTTTTTGTTTTTAAAGCCATGTGTTTTTCTCCATCAAAAACATTATCACGAATTCTTGTACTGACAAACGAGACTGTGCTGTGGGGACAATGTCTTTGTCGAAAAAGCTGTGCTAACGTAGTAACGTGACAGGAAGGACGAGCTATCTTTTTTTGGGGAATGGAGGAGCTATCTCCTCAAGGTTTTTTATTTGTCTAACTGTATGAGTTGTCGGTATTCATTTTGAGAAAAAAAAATACTTTTTAAAAAATGAAAAAACTTTCAATCACTAAAAATAAATATAAATACACAACTCTCTTTGGCTTATTGGTTGAGAGCTTAGGCTTCCAACTAAAAGGTTCAGGGTTCGAGTCTATGTATATGCGTTGTGTGTGTGAGTTTGCCTTAAATGGCCTAAATGTCCCCAAAAAAATAAATAAATAAATATAAATTTAAGTATAAAAAGTAAATTTTAATTAAAAAAACAGCAACCTTTTTAGAAATCTATTGTTTATCTATGCTTGATTGTGCATTTTTTTTTTTTGGGAAAAAAAATAACTGCATTGAATTTCTTTAATAGGAGATAATAAGCTTTTTATAATTTCCTCTATTATAAAGTCACTACTTCGATCAGTTTTGAGACTCCAACAAAATTATACTTCTAATAAGTTTATAATTTACTAAAATATTATATTAGATATTCATGTTAAATCGTTCAATAAATTAATTAATTACATTTTTATAGTGTATATATAAATAAATAAATTTATTAAATATTATTAATTACAAAAATAAATATTATATTTTGTATGTATGAGATAGTTTGCATGCGTTTTGAAGCATATCTCGGAAGTTTATTTGCATTTTTAGAAAATCGAAAATTTTCACCCTGGGGAGCAAAAGAGGCGCATTAATACATGCTACAGCGTTATAGGCTCCCGGAGGGAGCGCTACAGTGCTGGCTTGATTGGGTGCCATAGCACTAGGCCTAATTTATATATTAAAAATATCAATTTTCTACTATTCATTCCATTCCTCACCCTCAAGGCAGCTAATTAAAGAGAGAAAGAGCGGAGGAATTCTAGAGAGAGAAAGCATTTTTAGATTGCTTCGAATCATTTTTAACTGTTAGTCGAATTCCATAAATTGTCCGACTCAAGGTTGGTTGCATTTTGTCTATCTCAGTTTTCAAAAATAACAAAAAATTTAAAATTTTCTAGTTTTATTTATAATTTTGTTAACAAAAAATGGGGATAAATTATTATCTACAAAACTTTTACCGCATAATTTTCTATATATATTTTATAACAATAATTCAATTCTGAAAAAAATTCATCTGGTAAATTAGAAAATGTGGGGTTTGGGGAAAATTAAAATTTATTTTGGTTTCCAAAAATAGCAATGTAGTGCAATTAGAACTTTAACACAATGCTTTGAAAAATCTTTAATAAATTGGTTATATTTTGAAAACTGCATTTATACTCACTACTCAATATTATATTATACTGCCTACCATTGAAGCATTCTATTAATTTCTGAAGTGGGCATATTTACACATTTTTTACTGTAATGCAATTAATTATATATTTATTTGATTGAAATATGTGATTTTGTGGAGATTCTATGTGAGTTTGGAGAAAGTTCAGTTCTTTTTCCAAGGGCATATTCTAGTGCTATAAGCTCTATTTATTGGGAGTCATAAGGGTTTGAATTATCTGAATGTTATCTAATGGGAGGCATAAGGGTCATAATTTTTTTGAATTATGTCTGATTTGAGGTATAAGAGTTAGAATTCTTTGAATTTTATCTAATATGAAGTACTTTTTTTATCATTTTTGTAGCATTATTATTTGAATTTCTATTGACTACAATTACTATTTCACAGCATAATTACTTATTACAGTACATTTAAATATTTTATTAAATATATAATAAAGGATTTAATTCTAAATTTATATAGGAAAATTTGGCCTACTAAGCTATGTTATCTCACAGTTGATGTGCCTAATTTTTTCAGGGTTTAGAAAAGAAAAATAGCCTATTGAGTAGCAGTCTTCAGGATTTGATCTGATTTTATATAGGTATTTCTTTTCTGAACTTTTGTATAGTCATGACTTATTTAATCTTCTCTATTCAATGCTCTGGTTTGTAGCCTTGTATAGTAATGTAATTATTGTATATTCATTTTGATGATAAAGGAAAAAAATTTTATGGATGAATTATTTTATTTATAGTAGAAGTTATTCAAAGCTCTATGATGTAATTATTTTTTGTTTAAATGTTTAAATTAGATGAAAAATTCTAAATAGTTATCAAATCTTAGATCTTGGATTTGGCCTGTTGTAAACCAACATGATATGACTTGCCTTGTCTATGGGTCTTATCGGGTTGGATAATGATAATCTTCTTTTTTGGTATCAGAGCAGTGGTATTGGAAACTAATTGAAGATAAAGTTATAAGATTTGATCTATATATAAGCCAAGTGAGATCATTTTGAGTTTTATTGGGCATTCATTTATATTTATTTTCATATTCGTGTATGTTCAATTGAGAATTTTGTATGATTATGAATTCACGAGGTCCCAATATGACACATGGACAAAGTGGTAGTCAGGTAGCACCTATATAAAGTACTGTTTGCATAATTAGTTCTTATACTATTTCACAATTTACTAGTCTGATAACCCAACTAATGCAACTAATGAGTGAGGCACAAAATAGGATTCCCACTATTCAATCTGATGATCTAGACAAGCATTTATAAATATTTTTTAAGTTGAAGCTGTCACACCCCGACCTAATCAGGATAGGTTAAATCATGTTGAGCTACATAAGGAAAATCTCAAGATCTAGTTTTAGAATGTTTTATATTTTCTTTGAATTTTATTTCAAATAAAATCACATACTATAACTACTAACACATTCAAATACTGAAAATAAACTCATTCATAATATTTATTTCATTTTATCAAAATACATCTACACCACAATACATGACTACTTGTAGAAGCTACATAACTGAATAATAAACTAGTCATGATTATACAAAAAATAAAATAGAGAAATACCTATAACTTCAAATATATTCCTAAACTACAAATTGATAGTCTCCTTCCCTTTCCCAGATCCTGAATACTAGAAGTAAAACCAAAGTGAGCTATAACAGCTCAACATAACACATAATCTAATCTAAATTTTCAAAGGATTTAGGCTCCTTATAGCTCTCAGTACATGTTTTTTAATCATATAAACATATATTTCAACACATAAATATATATTTCATCACATTATAATAGTTAAAGAAAAATTTAGAAATATCAAAATTTCACACTAATTTATAACGGTAGACAATGAATCTTCCAACTGATCAAATTATCATAATGTCAGAATAAAACCAAATTATAAATGATTGTGTTAAAAACTATTTTAAGAAATTTATTGTACCACGACATTATTTTTTTATATCCATGTTATTTTTTTATTTAATTAAAATTGCACATACTCCAAGATACCCGAAATATTTTTTTTAGAAAATATTCAAAATATTCATAATCATAACTTCTATATTATATTAAAATTTATGCAATAAAATTTTTTTCCAGTGCAAAGTTATAGAAGCGTTTCACTAACAAAAATATAAATTTAATAAATAAAATTTCATATTTTTGAAAACTAAGATAGGCATAATGTAACCCGCCTTAATTTGGATAACTTTCTGAACTAGGCCGAATGCTGAAATTGACCTGAAGCGACTAAAAATTCATCTTCTTCCTCCCAAAATCCTCTTCTTGCATCTTTTATGATCGGGTCAAAAAATGGCCAATCTAAATGTTGAACCTCCATGTGTCACAAAACTCCCCTCCTCAAAAAAATGTTGTCCTCGATATTTCGAACTCAGATATCAGATTGCGAAAAAATCAGAATAAAATTGTCACATCTCAGTCCTTTTTTGCAAGTCTACTTCTCTTTCAGCCATATTCTTCCATTGAATTTCAAGCATAGAAATATGTTTACTCCTCAACTGTCTGACTTTATAAGCTATAATCAGTTTTAGTTCTTCTTTATAGCTCAAATTTAGATGTATCTTGATGTCCTCGATAAATATCCTATTTTTAGAATCAGATGTCCATTTTCTTAAAAGTTGCATGGGGAATGCATTATAAATTTCTGATATATGATTTGACAACTTTAACATTTAGGCAGATTTCTCAATCCTTTAAACAACTTCAAATTGTCTAGTATTCATTGGACTCAACTTTCCTTTCTTACCAAATTTGTTAATCCCTTTCATCAGCCTGATCATTACATATAAAAAATCTCCTATCTGAAATTTTGTCGCCCAATGCTTAACATCAAAATACTTTCATTGAATGTCCCATAAGACTTTCAATCTATCTCTAATCAAATTAATCTTTTCAATAGCATCATCACCTAAGGATGACATAATCAAATGTATCTCCCCCACCTCTATCAAAGTCAAAGGAGTCCTACACTTCCTACCATACATAGCTTCGTATGGATCCATACCTATACTTAATTGAAACTTGTTATTATAAGCAAACTTAACCAGAGGATTGTGATCTTCCCAACTTCCATCAAAATCTAGAACACAGAGTCTTAAAAGTTCTTTTAGTACCTATATAGTCCTCTCAGACTACCCATTAGTCTGAGGATGAAAAACTTTATAAAAATATAGTTTCATTCCCAATCCATATTGAATACCTCTCTATAATCTTAAGGAAAACCTTCTATCCCTATCAAAAGTTATAATTATCATTGTCCCATGTAATATGATAATCTCATACACATATACATGTGCTAATCTACCCACTAAACTAGTCTATCGGATCATAATAAATGTGCAAATTTTATCAGTCGATCAACAATGATCTAAATAGCATCATGCCCCTATCTTGACCTAAGAAAACCCATAACGACATGCATATTCACATCTTCCCATTTCCACTTTAGAATGGGTAATGGCTGCAAAAGACCTCAATCGCCAATGCATTACTTTAACTAACTAACATGTTTCGCTCTTCGATAATAAATCTACCACATCCTTCTTTAATCCAACCCACAAAAAAATGCCTTTCAAATCAATATATATTTTACTGCTTCCTGGAAGAAAAGTGTGGCCTCAATAATTAGCCTCATACAAAATCTATCACCTCAGATCACTCAAAAAAAGGAATCCATAGTCTATCCTTGCAGAAAATTATACCATAATAAAAAACTCATAATTTAATATTCTTATCAAATCAAATTTGGCCAATCAACTAGGATATTATATATTTATCTTTTGGGCTTTCTGAATCTTTTTTATAAAGATAATTGAATAATTATTAAAGCAAACATATCAGAATCCCATTCAGTAAATGAAATCACTTTCAACTATAATATATCTATATCCCGTATCAAAGACTCATCAGAAGTATGTTGATGAAATAAAACTCTAGAATATTTTTTGCTTAAAGCACCTACTACCACCTTAGCCTCACCAGCCTGATAATAAATAGTCAAATCATAGTCTTTAATCAACTCAAGTCACCCATATGCCCCAGATTTAGATCTTTCTAAGTAAATATACACTTTAAACTCTGATGGTGAGTGAAAATCTCTTACCAAACACCATATGAGTTATGCTGTCAAATCTTTAAATCAAATACAATAGTAACCAACTCAAGAACATGCGTTAGATAGTTCCTCTCATATGACTTCAACTATTTGGAAGTATAGGCTATCACTTTATCGTGTTGCACCAGAACACATCCCAACCTCTTAGTGAGGCATTATTAAATACATGAAATCTTTATATACTAGAAGAAAGACCCAAAAATTGAACATAAGTCAAATAATCCTTCAATCTCTAAAAATTTGCTTCACACTCAGGTGACCAAATAAAATTTACTGACATCTAAGTCAATCTCATTAGAGCAGAAAATTATTTCTTGAACTTCTAGTAATACCCATCCATACCCAAAAAATTGCATATATCAAACACAGTAGTAGACCTCGGCCACTCAGTGACAGCCTAAACTTTTTGGGGTCTACAGATATATATGCACTACTCAGTAAATGCCCTAGAAAAGCAATACTCCTTAGCCTAAACTCGCATTTAGAGAATTTCATATATAGCTGATGCTACCTCAAAGTCTCCAAAATAATCTCAAATTCCTGATATAATCTTCCACATACATAGGGTATGCCAAAATATCATTTATAAAAATAATAATAAACTGATATAAAAAATCTTTGATCACACTATTCATCAAATCCATAAAGAAGGCTGATACATTCATCACGCCAAATGGAATGACTAAAATCTCAAAGTGTCCATATTGAGTATTAAAATATATCTTCATCACATCAGCCTCTCTCACCTTCACATGATAGTAGCCAGATCGTAAATTAATTTATGAGAATATAGAAGATACAACATGCAAGCTGATCGAATGTATTGCTAATCAATAGCAAATGAAATTTATTTTTTATAATGACTTTATTTAATTTAATGTAGTGAATATACATATATATTGTACTATAATTTTTCTTCACAAATAAAACATGTGTTCTACACAAAGACGCACTAGGATAATCAAATTCCCTGTCAACCAACTCCTTAGGTGTTATTCTATATGGAGCCTCATAAATCAAGGCCGTACCTAGATATATATACAGAACTCTATGTCTCTATCAAGAGGCAAACTAACTAACTCCTAAGGAAATAAATCTACAAATTATTGTACTATTTAGACATCCAAAAGAAGACTAGAATTTATATTCATATCTCGGATTCATGCTAGAAATAACATGCAACTCTTTTTCCAAAATATATCCATTTCCATACCTAAAATAAAAAAAACACCTCTAACTCATTAGAATAAACACCTATCACTACCCAAAAATAAAGTAACATGCTTCTTCAAAAAATAATTCTAAGTCTCATACCAACGTAACCAGTCCATATCAATAATAAACATCATATACGAAATGTGTAATAAAATCAAACTAGATTTTCACTTCTTTTTAGAAATCTCAATATCACAGGTTTAAAATATACTGGCTATCATATCATCTCCAGTTAGTAGGGTAATAGAAAGAGAAATAGATAATACAACTAAAGGCAACTGTAGTAAATTAAGAAACACTCATGAATAAATGAATGACTAGCTCTAGAATTGAATAGAATATGACATTGATGATCAGAAATATAAATCATACCTATCATAATATATGAGGCAACTCAAGCCTCTTATTGATTCAAACTAAACAAATAAGACTGAACTGTAGTTGAAGCAACATTAATATCATACTCTCTCTAACCACTTATAGATGGTCTACCTGCAACTGATCAAGAACCACTACCTCTACTAGCAAAATTCTCAACAAAGGTATATATGAAGTGGAATTATCCTAGGTCTCCTTATTGATCTGATAAAACTTTCAAATCTTAGCTTAGAATATCGATTAAATTTTGCATGTAGATACTCTGCTACCTAGTGCTTTACCTGACAGCATAAGCACTGTACAGTCATCATGTAACACTCACTTCAAAGATGTTTACTATAACTATGGCAGATGGGTGCCCCACTAAAAGAATCAAAATTAGCTATGGTGCCACTGCCATAGATTCCTACAAATATTGACTATCCACCTCTCTTAGAATCTCCTTGTGTAACTTGTTAAGAGAGTTGTTATTTGCATGTTTTATCTTCTTGCATATTATATAGTTTTGATGATTCCAAATATTAGTGTTTTAAGCTTTGTTTTCTCCTAACACTTTTTAGAAAAATTATTTTTTCTCTTGAGTGGACTAACATTTCAAGAAAATTAAACTCCAGACTAAAGAAGACTTCAAATCAAATTCAGTATGAGATAGTTTGTAAATTTTTCTTATATTGAGTTTGAGTGAGAGTGATTGTAATTGAATAAATAAGCACACACACTTGGAGAAATCTTTAAAAAAAATCATACTGATCGTACGGGACGAACCAGGTTCGTACGGGACAATCAAGTTAGTTATCCCCTCGGAAGAGCAATGGGACGAACAGAAAGTGAGAAAATTTTTCTAAGTCCTAATCGTCCAGACGAACTTTTATTCGTCCTAAGATGAAATGCTCTCTGAAAAATTTTTGTCCAGACAAACTTTTATTCGTCCCAGGACGAAATGCTCTCTGAAAAATTTTCATTCAAACGTAACCTATATTCGTGTCAGGATGAAATGCTCTCTGGAAAATTTTCATCCAGACGAACTCCTTTTCGTCCCAGGACGAAAAGCTCTTTCTCTTGAAATTTTGGTAACTTCCTGCAGTTTGTCGAAACCAACCCATGGTATAACTATTCGTACCGAACGAACTAAGTTCGTACGGGATGATAATCGTGTACGAAGTCAGTTCATACCAATATACATTGGGTTCGTATGCAACTGTTTTAAGTAGATTCTTCTAGGATAATCGACGATCATACAGGACGATCCACTATGTACATAATTGAAAATTGGCAGTTTTTTGATGGTTTTTTGTGTCTTTCCTTTATAAAGTCCAATTAAAACTGCCTCTTAATCTTTTTGCCTACTGGTCTTCGTTCCAACTGAAAGGAGACTCAAGGAGAGAGTGTGAGAGAGTGTTTGAAGGAGAATTCTTACTACTGGAGCGTGAATGATTCACTTGGTACTCAAAGGTAAGATTCTCTACTTGTGGTTTTTGATTACTTCACTCTTTTCTCTCTGCCTTCTAGATTTCTTGTGAGAAAATCTATCAAGGAGATCTTGTTTTCTGCCGACACTTGGAGAGTGTGAACAGCCGAAGGGTCCTCTGCCCACACTTGGAGAGTGTGAACAGCCGAAGGGTTCTCTTCCCACACTTGGAGAGTGTGAAAGGACAAAGGGTTCTCTACCTATACTTTGATAGTATAAAAGGACGGATGATTCTCTGCCAACACTTGGAGAGTGTAAAAGGACAATGGTTCTCTGCCTTGCTGTGGGTGCAAAAGGAGAGTCACTAGTGATATTAGTGCAATACTCGAAGGGTGCCTCCGAGGAGTGGATGTAGGTCCTATTTGATCGAACCTCTATAAATCTTGTGTCTTTTTATTTTTCGCTGCCTTTTATTTTATTGTAACTTATGATTGAAAAACTTTTTTCTACAAAATTTATTAAAGTAAATTTTTGGTATAAAATTTTAAAAGATGGTAAAATTTTTAATTGTCAATTCACCCTCCCTCTTGGTCAGCCGCTGGGACATAAGCTTAGGTTTAACAACGTAATTCATATTGAACAAGTTTCAACATAACTTAACTCTTCTTCCTAGAAAATCCATTGCCAAATGTATCGCCATTAAACCTCTACCTACTAGTAGTCCACCACTGCTAAATAGCCATCATATTACTCTCTATCAAATGTTCTCTCTTCATAGATAAGAAAAATAAAAAAAGGTGAAATGGTATCAGTGGTTGTCTAAGATTATCTCAAAGTCCTCTCAGAAATTAGTAACACTTCTTCACGGGAGTGCTAACAAGCTACATAGTATATATGACCAAAGCAGTGAACTCTACCTCATATTATAAAATTATCTTGCTCACATAAATCTATCTCAAAAAAATTTCATGTATCTATTATCGTTTAGAAGGTGGTACAAAGCAAGCTCTAAACACATCTGAGAAATCCTCACAGCTAATTAAAGAATTTAATCTCCTAAGAAATTTCTTCTCCTATTGGCTTATCCACCAATGCTCTAGCTCGCCATCTAATAGAAAGATTGCCAACGATACATACCCTAGCTTGAATCTTAGAGGCTTCAATCTCAAAAATCTATGCAGATGTATGGCTATTTATTTAGATCTCACAATAGGAACCCTGCACTATTCCTCACCCATCATCTAAGCTATCAAATTAATAAACTGTGAAAATGTATTTAAACCAACTGTCAGAGCCATACTATATACAGGAGCTTCCTGACTAGCATGCACTCTATCCATTTGTCATATTTTAGTCTGGTAGATTAATGATATTATAGAATATATAATTAAAAACACATGCATGTGAAACATAAATAATGAACACCTAGACAAACTTCAAACTACCCCACTAGACTTACAGATTAAGTCCTATAACTTTATTTTACAATCTAATTCCAAAATTATTACTTTAATGTCATAAAAGTTTGTCACACCCCAACCTGATTAGGATAGGTATAATCGTGTTGGGCTGTGGCATGCAAATCCCAATATCTAGTTTTGAATGTTTCAAATTCTCTTCTAATTTTATTTCTAACAAAATTATAGACTACAGAGTTACTAACACATCCAAATATTAAAAATAAACTCATCCATAAGATTTCTTTCATTTAATTAAAATGCTTCTATACTATAATATATATAGCTATAAGAAGAAGCTATAAAACTAAATAATATACTAGCTATGATTGTACAAAAATAAAAAAATATGTATAACCTTAGATATGTTCTTGAACTGCTAATCAAAAGTCTTCTTCCCTTTCTTAGATCCTGAAAATCAAAAGAAAAACTACATTAAGATATAACAGCTCAGCAAACCATATAATCCAATCTAAATTTTTTATTTCTTTTAATAAATACTATTGAATATTTAAAAGAGGTTAAATGTAATCTAATAAATTATTGTATTGAGAAATATAATAGGAGTATAGCAGTTATTCAATTATTTAAATAACATTATTTAATAAATAAATAAATTGTAATTCATATCATAGAATAATTCAAATTATATTACTCAGACTCAGACAAAATCTCAAAGAATTCTTGCCCCTTATGACTTACTTTTGTGCTTATAACACTAGAAGATGTACGTAGGCACCAGAATATGGTGTATAACCATTAGAATATGCCTTACAGATACCAGAATATTTTCTAATACAAATAGAATCTCAAAGAATTCTAGTCCCTTATAACTCCCAATAGATGTTTTTCAATTATATATGTAGATATTTCATCATAAAAGCATATATTACATCCACATGTCAAAATTTCACATTGTTATATAGCAGTGGACAATGGAACTTCCAACTAATAAAATTTTCATAATGTCAAAACATAACCAAATTATAAAGGATTGTACAAAATATTATTTAAAGATATTTATTATACAACTGCATTATTTTTTGGTGTCTATATTTTTTTATTTAATTAAAACTATATAGATTCCAAGATACCCTATATAATTTTTTAAAAAAATATTCAAAATATTCATAATCATTATCTCTATACATATAAAAGTTACGCATTAATTTTTTTTTCAGTGCAAAGTTAAACTCATTTTTTGCTAATAGAAATATAAATTTAATCAAAAAATTTGGTAAAATTTGTATTTTTGAAAACTGAGATAGGCATAATGTGACCTACCTCGATCTAGATAACTTTCTGTAACTGATGGCTAAAAATGATCCAAAGCGACTATAAAATATTATTCTTCCTCCCAAAATCCTCTTCTTACATCGTTTTCAATCGGGTAAGAAAAGGTCAATCCAAATACTAAACCTAGATGTGTCATAGAGGCCTTCTAGATTTTAAGGAACTATTGAGCCCATAATAGTAAAGGTTTTGTTAAGAATGTTGGAAATTATGTTTGATGGTATGTAATGTCCTCATAAGAGGAAGGTTCTTCTGTTAGTTTTATTATTAGATTGAGAGGAAAATAATTGTTGGATGGGCCAGTAGAACGAGAGATTTTAAGGGTGACTAAATTCCTTGATTAGCTGGGAGGGATTCACTTATGTATTTCTAGCATGATTTATACCCCATCTACATATCAGTAAATACAAAATACTTTTATGAGGTTGGTTTAGAGGAGTTAAATTTTATGCAGTAAGAGACAGAGTATACTAATTTAGATAGATATGGTCAATAGTTTATTAACATTTTTTAGAAGTTCTATAGGTTTTTTAAAGGGCTCTGAGATAGTTTAAGGTAGCCACTGATCCCATTCCATATCTTTCACTACAGGAAAATCAATCATTTCCAGCGACATTTTTTGGCAAAAAGTGGGCTTTTTCCGCAGTTTTATAAATTTCTGGTGGCTTTCCGAAGACAAATTTGCCGCCAGTAAAACGGGCGTCGGAAAAAAATTCCTGGTGGTATTTTCCATCGATATATATTTCTGGCGGCCAAAACCCGCCCGAAAATATCTAAAATTTAATTTAAAAAGAAACGGCTGCCCAAGAACCCCCGCCCTGCCTGGCTGCCCGTTGCTCGAGCTGCGCTGCCCGTTGCCCGGCCGTTTTCCCGCCTTGACCGCCCGAACTGTGATGCCCCAGATATCAATAGTGAAAGGATTCGTCTGACATTCTGATCGAACTCCATTCCAGTTGCCTTGCTCGGACCTGAAAATTTTAATCACATATAATGAGCTTACAAAGCCCAGCAGGTCACCAAAGCCTACAACAGAAATCAAAGCACGGCGATGCTATCAATATGCAGGTCAATCAAATCAAGTCGATCAATGGTCAATGAGTCTATGCAATGCGGAAATCCATAGTCAATGCAGCGGAAATCAATAGTCAATAATCAATACAACGGTAAAAACATCGATAAATCAATATTCCCCAGCAATCAAATCAATAAGTGACTGAAAGCCAATATCTATCCATCGTAGCAATGTCTATCAATCAATACTATCAGTTCAATCAATCGTGTCGTCTAGTCAATTCATTGTATCTATATCATCTGTCCAATCAATAGAATGTCTGTGTCAATTAATAGTAATCAATAGCATCAATTAATTCAATAAGGGACTCGTGTCAGAACGTACTCTTGCAAATAAGTCAATCTAATTATTCAATATGATTTACTCGATATCAATATACAGTATTCAATGACACTATGACAGATTCAATAATGACGACATACGATGCTACAATAGGGAAATTATCTCAATTAATAGAGCACTTTCCAGTCAATTATATCTATCAGCAGGGAAATCCATAGAACAATCGAATCAACTCAATAAATCAACCTAGCAATTGAAAACAAATCCATACAACGAAATTATCAGGTCAATAGAAATCAATACAATCAGCTCCATAAAGAAATCTATTCTACGATAAATTAAATCCATACGGCAACAATCCATTCAATCAATCCAATCGATAATCGGTACGACGAATCAATGTATCAATATCATGTCAGGATCTATCGTATCAATA
>NW_021318852.1:1611174-1621300 GCF_001605985.2 Dendrobium catenatum
GCGCCCTGCCCGGGATTCGAACTGAGTCCCCTCAGTTTTGCTAAGTCCCAACCACTATGCTGACATTGAAAATGTGTTAAATTGTATATTATAATTTATTTAAATTATATCTTATTAAAATTATGATTAAAAATTAATAAAAAAATAAAATATTAAAGTTAATAATTAATTAAATATGTTATTTTATTAATACTTAATTAGTCTAAGTTATTAAATTAATAATTAATTAAATTAAATTAAAAATTAATTAAAATAAAACAAATTTAATAATTAATTAAATTAATTATTAAAAGCTGGAAAGCCACCGAAAAAGCCGTCGGACAATCATTGGAAGAGTCGCCAGAAAACTGCCAGAAACAAAACTGCCAAAAAGCTGATGGAATGCCATCAGAAAATCGCCATAATTTTTCCTAAAATTTAGGTCGCCAGAAAGCCGATGGAAAGCCGTCGAAAAAATAGGCTACTGGCAAGCTGCCGGAAAAATCAGCCTGTAATTGATGATTTTCCTATAGTGTTTTATTTCTCTAAGTTGGTAGAGTGAGCTAGCTCGTATGATTGAAAATGAACTGATTGTTACTTAATAGTGTGGTGGACTGTTAGTGGGAATATGTTTAGTTATGAGACTTTTCGTAGTGATTACTATAGGAAGAGGAGAAGGTTTGGACTCTCCGAGTCTATGAGAGGTGGATGGTATTTGCCTATGATAATTATTGACAATGGTTGCAAAACAAATTTTAGTCCTATTTGCGGGTCACCTATCTATAGTATTTATGGTAGAAGATATTCTAGTCAATATTATAGGATGATAGGACATTATTTTAGGTGTAGGTAGGTTATACATAGGTTAGCAGAGTGTATACATATAGGAGCCAATCGACGTTCTATGCCCAAGTCTGAGAGTTCAATCAAATCAACAAAGAAATTGAGAATAGTTTCACTTTGCATATTTTTTGAGGGATCACCTAGAGAGGTAATTGTTCTAATTCTAGTTCTGTAGAAGGCTCTATATTAGGTAAACTTCTCCCACATTAGAGACAACCTAATGTTTCCATTATACTAGCCCTAATTTAGGCCCTTGTATATGATTTAACTCAGTATGAGGTCGGTGATGCTTTAGATATTATTATAGGTATGACTTATATTTATGATCATCCTTATCACATTTTGTTTAATTATGGGTCCTGCCATTCATTTAATTTTTAGCATTACATTGATTTATAGCACATGACATCTATATTATTAACTTTCATTTTATTTTTTAATTTGCCAACTAGAGATGATATAATAGCCAATAGTGCATGCTTTTGTGATTTAGAGATATCTAATAAGAAGTGGAGGTCTATTTTAATTTGGTTACCCATTTTTTAGTTCAATTTTATTCTAAGTTTGGATTGATCGAGTCAGTATGAAGCATGAATTAATTACTTAAATAAGAAAGTCACATTACTTCTAGGCAATGAGATTTACTTATTTTAGAATGTTAGGGGATTTTATCTTGCTTGATTTATGTTGTGTAAATATATAAGATATGGAGGAAAGGCTATATGGTGCTTCTAGCCTTAGTTCGGGATAGGAGTGTAACTTATTCTCTTTTCTTATGTCTAAATAAGATAAGAGTACTTTCTTAATATTTTTTTCCTAAGAAGTTAATGAGTTTACCTCGAGACAAATACATTGAGTTCTTTGTTGATGTATTTTTGGGTATAACTCTAATATCCAAGGCCCGTATAGGATTGCACCTAAGGAGCTTCAAGAGTTAAAAGAATAACTCCAAGAGTGGGTGGAAATATATTTGTCCATTCTAGTGTGTCCATGCGGGGAGCACCTATTCTATTTATAATGAAGAAGGATAGTATGGTGCATATGTATATTCATTTTAGGGAACTAAATAAGGTTATTATTAAGAACATGTATCATCTGTCAAAGATTAATGATTTGTTTGATTAGCTTTCTAGATCATCTATATTTTTATGATCAATTTGAGATCTAGATATTATTAGGTGAAGGTGAGAGTAGATGAGTGATGAAAACTACTTTAAGTACTCAGTATTGACCCTATGAATTCTTAGTCATGCCTCTCTAGATGACTAATGCACCAATTATTTTTAAGGATTTAATGATTAAGATATTTTAATAGTATACAGATCAGTTTGTGATAATTTTTATAGACGATATTCTAATTTATTTTGCATTTAAGGAAGATCTTAAAGTATATTTTAAAAATATGTTGAAGATATGGAGGCTAAAGAATATTTCTTTTCTAAATGTGAGTATTGGCTAAAGAATGTTTCTTTCTTGAGGTATGTAGTGAGTAGTACAAGTATTTATTTAAATTCCTAGAAGGTTATGCTATTGTTGATTATGTAAGGCCTACAACTATATCTAAGGTATAAATCTTTTGAGGTATGACAAGTTATTACAGGAAGTCAGTGAAAGGATTCTCCCAAATTTTTTCACTTCTAATGAAATTGACTCTTAAGTCAATTGCTTTCATCTAGACATCTAATTGTGAGGCTAGTGTTCATAAGCTGAAGGACTATTTGACTTCTACTCTGATTATGACTCTTCCATCTGGTACAGAAATATTTTTGGTATTAAGTGAAGCTTCACTAAGAAGATTATGATATATTTTGATATTATATGAAAAAGTTAAAGTAGTTGAAGTCACATGGAAAAACTATTGGGCATATGATTTGGAGCTTATTATTGTTGTATTTACTTTGAAGATTTGGAAATACTATTTATATAGAGTTAGATATGAGATTTTTACTGATAATCAGATTTTGAATTATACATTCGCTCATAATGATTTGAATTTGAGGCAAAGAAGATGGCTTAAGCTAATTAAAGATTATAATTTAACTATTTAGTATCAACTTGATAAGGCAAACATAGTAGTAGATACTCTAAGATAGAAGTCTTCTAGACTATCATATATTCTACTTACCTCTTATGATTATTTTTTTTTAGATATGAAGAGAACTCAATTGAAAGTTATTACTATTCTTGAACATGATTCTGATATTCTAATTCAGATGATTATACAACCATCTATGAAAGAAAAGATTAAAAATTTTAGAAGTCAGATAAAGATATTTGAAGATGATTTATCAGATTAAGTTAGGTACAAAATTTGAACTACGAGTATCAGATTTTGACGTTATCTTCTGTAAGAATAGGTTGTTGGTTCATATTTCTTAAAATCTAAGGAGAGAAAGTCTACATGATGTTAACTATTCAGGTTATTTTATTTATCGCAGGAGTAACAAAATCTATAGTGATCTAAAAGGTATATTCATATGGCATGGATTGAAAAAGGTTAGTGAAGAAGAAACATAAAAAATAAGGTTATCTACACCAATTAACTATTTTATAAGGGAAATGGTAAGAGGCGACTATGGACTTCATTATAGGATTTCCTAGGCCGAGATAGGGGAATGATGTCATATGGTTTGTAGTGAACTATATGACACAGTCTTTCACATTTCATTCTAATACAAGAATATGATTTTGTAGATGAATTAGTATAGGTATACTTGCGTAAAATCATCAAACTATATACAATACCAAAGGTGATTATGTTTGAAAGAAATGGAAGGTTTACCTCTAGGCTGTGAAGAGGTATTTTGTAAGGTCTAGGTACTAAACTATATTTTAGTATGGATTTTTATCTGTAGTCTGACAGGTAGTCTAAGAGAATTATATAGGTACTAGAAGATGTTCTAAGACTATGTATTTTTTATTTCAGCGGTGGATGAGAAGCTCACATTTCTCTAATCGAATTTGCATATAATAATAGCTTCCAATCAAGTATAGATATATGTCCTCATGAACCTATATACATTAGGAAATGTAAACCCCGTTGTCTTGAACAGAGAAGGGTTAAAGGAATTTGATTGGGCCAACCTTAGTCGATGATGCTACTAAAATGATTCATATGATCAAATATATACTAAAAGTTATGTAAGATAGTTAAAAACATTATTACAATTCCCAACATAGAGTTGTAAAGTTTGAAGTCGCAGACTTCATATATGTGAAAATCCAACCGATGAAAGACATCAGTAGATTTGGAAAAGAAGAAAAATTAAGTCTAAGGAATGCCAGGCCATTTGAAGTCACTGAATGGGTTGGAAAATCTACCGATATATTACACTTGTTGAATTATATGAATGATATTCAGAATGTTTTCCATGTCTCTCTTCTAAGGAAGTGGATATTTGAATTTGGAAATCAAATATATACATAAGAAGTTGAGATGCATCTAAATATGAACTATAGAAAGGAATAAGAGAGGATTCTAGCTTGTAATGTTAGAAGGTTAAGAAATAAATAGATTATAATGGTTATAGTATAATGGAAGAATATAATAGAAAAAGAGGCTACCTAAAAGAAGGAATTTGAGATCTGGCTGTTATATCTTGGTGTGTTTCAATAATCCGAGTTTTAAAATATCAAGGATAAGATTTTTCTGTGTAGGGGAGAGAAATGAATGCAATAGAATTAATATATGGTTATGCTTGTTATGACCCTACCTAATATGAGATAACCCACTAAATTTTTAATTTTAGAAATCTTATGTATATGCTTGAGCATATTTTGTGTACATTAGAAAGTCTGCATGTTTTCTGAAGAGTATCCCAGATCGAGATCTATTTGGATGTTCTGGAAATCTAAAATTTATTCCCTTGGGTGTCACAATGCTTGGGTTGGTGTCATTGTAATACTGAGCAATCTATAATTTTTATAATTAATTCATGTTGCAATGCTAGGGGAAGTGGTGCGGTTCAGTAGGCTCCCAAATGGAGCATTGTAGTGCTCGCTTGATTGGGTGCCAGTGTTAGGTCAAACTTTTATATTAAAAATATTATTTTTCACTATTCATTCTAATTCCTCACCCTCAAGGTAACTAGAAAGAGAGATGGAGAGAGGAAGAATTCTAGAGAAATAAAGACCATTTTGGGTCGTTTCAAATTGTTTTTCAGCTATAAACCCTATTCTAAAAATTGTTCAGCTTGAGATAGGCTGTATTTTACTATCTCAATTTTTGAAAATAATGAAATTTTTGGAATTTTTTTATTTAATTTATATTTCTGTTAGCAAAAAATGAGAACTTATTATTTATAAAACTTTTATCGTGTAACTTTGTGTATGTTACAGATATGATAGTTCTGAACATTTATATATCTTTTTGGAAAACTTTCATCGGGTAAATTGAAAAATATGAGGCTTTTGGCAAATTAGAAAATTATTATGGTTTTAAAAATAATGTTCTAGTACAATTAAAGTTTTAAAATAATACTCTGAATAATATCTGGTGATTTATTTAAATTTTGAAATAGTGTATTCCTTGCTCTATACTATGTTTTGTCTCCTACCATTGAAGTATTCTGTTAATTTCTTAAATTAGTATATTTACACATCTTTTACCACACTGTGATGAATTATATGCTTTTTTGATTGAAATGAGTGATTATGAGGAGATTTGTTGTGGGTGGAGGAAGATTAGTTCTTGAGCCAATGGTACATTCTGGTGTATATGCATATTATATTTATTGGGAGTCATAGGGATTAGACTTCTTTGAATTATATTTGATGAGAGTCATAAGGATAAAAAAGTTTAAATTCCAATTGATGGGAGACATAATGGTCAGAATTATTTGAATTATATCTAATACAAAGTGCTTATTTATTTATTTTCCCAGTATTGTTATTTTACTTTTTTTATTATTGCAATTACAATTCTGCCTAGCATAATAATTTATTATAATACTTTTAAACATTTCATTAAATTGATAATAAATAATTTAATTGGAATTTAGATTGGTCAATTTGGCATGTTAAGTTGTGTCAGCTCACAGTTGTTTTGTCTTTTATTTTTCAGGGTCTCTGAAGGATAAAAAGCCTATTAAGTAGCAGTTTAAGGATATTATCTGAGTTTCTATAGGTATTTCATTTCTAATTTTTTTATAGTCGTGTCTTATTTAATCTGCTCTAATATGTGCTCTGGTCTATGTTCATGTATTGTAATGTATTATTATATATTCATTTTGATGATAAATGAAAAATTTTTGTGGATGAATTTATTTTCTATATACAAAAGGTTAATAAAAGCTATATTGTCTTATTTTTGTTTGTTTAAAAGTTTAAATTGAATAAAGAATTCTTAATAGTTTTAAAAATTTAGATCTTGGGATTGGACTGTTTCAAACCAACACGATAGGACTTGACCCATCGGTGGGTGTTATCAGTTTGGGTTGTGATAGGTTTACATGTTGAATTAGCAATTTTGGCATGTTCACTCCGGTTCAATGCAGAAGCAGATTTTATAATGAATCAGACCATCCATATGATCAGTTCATGGCTAAACCGGTCAAACCAGTTGGTCCGGTCCAATTTTTAAAAGCTTGACACCACTTACCCTCAACCACTACACCACACACCTTTTTCCATTCACTAGAAGCATAGGCTGACACAAGGAGGCGGTGGACATGAGGCAGAATAAGGGGAAACTGCTCCTCCTACTCATTATGAATGAATCTATCCTTAAGATGAGTGGATCAAGCATTTTTTTAGATTAAAATAAAATTTTGATGATCATTATCAACACGAGAACCTCAAGTTGGAGGAAATGCAGCCATAACATGTGGAGGATCGCTCATGATTTCAGGAATAATTATCTCTCTTCTAAGAATACTTTTGCCCACGGCCGCCACCACCTTACCAGTGAAATGTTCCATTTTATTATTTTTTATGTATATTTTTATAATTTTTACTCACCTTTATAATATGTTTAAAAAGAAGTAGTGTGTTTTTAGTCACTACTAAAAAACCTGATTTTTCGCTGCAGATTTTAGTAGCGGATTTAAAAACCGCAGCCAAAATATCTTTTTTTGCACCGGTTTTAACCGATGTTATTTGCACCGGTTTAAACCGGTGAAAATCACACCGATTTTAACCCCACGAACCGGCTCCCGCTCTTAAACATAGAAGCCCTAATTTTTCATTCGTGCGAACAGCTCGGCTCCCCGCTGCCTTCCGCCACGGTTACTCTCACGCGGAGCAATCCACCTCCGAGCGGAGCAAACCACTGCCGGAGGAGCGCACTTTCGGTCATTCCCGTCGGAAACGCCCGTCCGTTCGCACATTGCTGGCATCTTCGTCGCGATCGGTATTCTTCAATGTGAGTCTCTTCCCCTTCTTTCTCTTCTTCTTCTCATTCTTCTTTTTCATCTTCTTCTCCCTCTTCTTCTAATTCTTCTTCTTGTTTCATTTCAGTAAATGATCGAGATCTTCGGAGGGTACTAATCGATCTGAGCGAGCTCTTTCGACCTTCATACATTTCTGTCGTTGTATGTATTTCATTCCCTTTTCTCCGGTAATAATTAAGAATTGCATAAACTGCTTTTTGTTCCAACCATTCAGATGCTAATGTTGAATTTAGATGAAAGCAATAGTGATAAGAAATTGAATTAGAAAAAAATATATATAAGAATCACTTTTTTTCATGGATAAGATACATTTATTTTCAAGTCTTATGTTATATATATAAATGTATTAATGTCTATCTATATAATTATGATTTTCATATTCCCTTATGTGAGCTTTTAGCTCACACTCCCAGAATTTGTGGAATACCTTATTTTTTGGTAGTGAGTTGTGTTTTGCATGTGTTGCATTGTATTTGTATTTCCCTATTTTCCAACGTTTTTTTTTTGTATTTTCTTTATTTTCCTTATTTTAATTTGTATTATTGTTGAGTTTTAAATATTAAAATAAAACCATTTTATTTTCCTTGCATACAATCCATGTGTACGTCTCTATATTTTAAATCTTGTTTAAAACTTATATTTGTTAGAGGCATAAATTAAGGGGTATAATTATTTACTTGAGAAAATTACTTAATTTTTAATAATGAAAATTGATATAAAAAATTAACTAAAATTAATTTTCATCATCAAAATGAGGAGATTATTGGATCCCATAAGCCTGATTAGATTACTAGGATTTTGATTATCACAAATCTAATTGATAATGATAAGTAAGCTAATAAATTTGTGTGTGCAAATCTCTTTTTTTATTAAGCTAACATTCGGAAAATGAAGATAAGATTTTTGTACAAGTCAAACAACGTAAAGAATTCTGGAAAGAATAGTTCAGCGAGTGCTCTGGGATATTTTGGCGATCCTAGGGTTTTCTCCGCTCTGACCTGCGCGCCGCCTCCGTTCTCCGATCGGGAGAGGTAAATCCTCTCCCTGATGGAGATTAACGAATTCCCCCCTCTTCATTCTTCCATTCTAGGTCCGATTCCTGCATCTCAAACTGGTTCTTTCGCTAAAAACCTGGCAAATCCTTCTGTGTCTAAGGAAGATTTCCCGGTCTCCTTTGTTCGCCCAAATCAAAAACTATTTTTTAAGGGAGAAGATCTATCTGAAGGCATCTCGGTATGGTCTTTTTCGTTGATCGGCTATTCTCTAGGGCCAAGGCCGTATTATGAGCGTCTTCTCACCGCAATGAAAAAGGTTTGGATACTGAAAGGTTCGTTTTCATTACTTTCGTTAGCGGATGGATTTTTTCTGATCAAATTCTCGAATCAAGAAGATTTCGATCTTGTCTGGTCGGGAGGACCATGGTTCATGTTAGGGAAACCATTTATTCTCCAAAAATGGTCCCCTAAATTCCAACCAAAGAGGGATGAACTTTCTTCTATTCCTCTTTGGATAAAAATAGTTGATCTTCCCTTGGCTCTTTGGACCCCAAAGGGAATATCTACTATAGCAAGTTATATTGGTAACCCTTTATCTGTGGATTCTCTTACTGCTAAAAGAGCTAGATTAACATATGCTAGAGTCTGCGTTTCTATCACTAAAGATTCAACTCTCCCGGATGAAATTCCCATCAACATTGAAGGAGAAGATATAATGCTCAAAGTTATTTACGACTGGAAGCCAAGTCGGTGTGAAGGTTGTGGATCCTTGGTTCACAATTATGCTACTTGTAAGTCAAACCCTAACCCTGTTCAGGTTGTTATTCCCCCTCCTAAAGCCAAAAACAGAGGTAGAAGTCTTAGCCGAAACCCTAGATCCCAAATTCCGGTTCCGGCCCCGGCGAAGCCCACATCTCCGGATAAGGAAAGTTTAGCTCCGGCGAAGCCCTCACATACGGAAAAGGTAATTATGGAAAGTAATAACTTGAACGTTAATTCCTTTCCAAAATTATCTCAGGTGTTAGAAAAGGAAAATTCTTCCCGGATTCCTAATAATTGCATTGAGAATGATGCAATTATTCCTAATCTGAATTCTCCTATTGAAGAAAGTTCATCTTCTGGGCAACCTTCTATTCCCGCTGAAATCCCTCCAACTAAGGTTATGCTGTCAAACAAATTCTCGGCTCTACAAACAGATGATCCTCCGGACCTAGTGATGGAGGAGACCGACTCTGTAAGTAATTTACATGATTTTAATTTAGCTAATGAAGTTTCCTCCTCTCCCTCTTCTTCTGGAAACAAAAATCAAACTTCACCGGTCTCGATGACTACTAGAGCTAAGTCGGCCAGGAAGGGGAAAAATTCTAAATTTTAATGTTTTTTCCGCATATTGGTTGTTGGAATGTTAGGGGTTTCAATAACCCTAACAAAGTTAAAGCTTGTAGAGAGCTGGTTACTGCTAATAATCTCGGTTTATTATGCATTTTAGAAGCTAAAGTTAACATGGAGTCTATTCATGACCCCTGGTTCGTAAATTCGCATATGATTTTTAATACTGAGGAAAGTATTAATAATTTTGAGCATTCGAATCCAGGTAGAATCTGGATTAAATGGGATCCGTCTATTATTTCTTTTTCTCCCCTCTTTATTGATTCTCAAATCATCCATGGCACTGTCACTGTTGGTAATCATCCGCCTGTTTTAATTTCTGTTATTTATGCTGCTAATAACGTGTATGATAGGAATATTTTATGGGATCAGTTGAATAATCTGGTGCCGGATCCCTCTATAGCCTGGATTATCATGGGTGATTTTAATTGCTATAGATCTGAGGATGAGAAAGCCGGTGGCCAGAGTACTCAGAATAGCCAATTGGGTGAGCTTAACAAAGTTATTTTTGACTGTGGTCTCCTTGATTTA
>NW_021318852.1:1624712-1681862 GCF_001605985.2 Dendrobium catenatum
TGCAAAATTTGTAATCTTTCTAACATTAATTTGCTTTTGTCTAAGTTTTCATATTTATCACTTACATTATCAGTTACAAGGACAAACAGCTCATTTCCGGCATGATTGTTTCGGATGGATAATAAATTCGTATCAAATTTCTGGGGGATTTTCGACGGCGATGGATTTAGACGAATTATTTTGGCGGTATATCCTGACGGTTTGTCTCTCGGCTGTGATTATTTGATTCATGTTTCCGAGAAAATTTTTCTACAATATTTGAAATTTCTTCTTAAAGTATGACTATATATATAATATTTTTTATTAATTATTTTATAATTTCATTAAATGTGTTAATTAATTTAATACCTTTTTATCAGAATAATTTAATTAAATTGTGATTATTTAAATTAATTAGAATAAAATTAATAATTAATAGTTCAGTTATTAAATTAAAATATATTGTAAATTATTATTAACTTAATTAAGCTGTTAAATAATTAATGACTTTGTTAAATAATTTATTTAATTAATTATCGAATTGATAATTACTTCTAAGTATAAAGTATGAGTAAGAAATGAAAAATAGAAGAGGGCAGATTTTACTTAGTGGCGTATTAGTTGGGGGGGGTTGATTGCGGGTGGGCGGGGGTTCGAATTCGACCGAAGGCGGGGGCTGCAACATAGGGGGTCAGCTTGCCCGTGTATGGGTCCTGGTTGGGCTGGCATCAATCTGGGTGGGTTGGGCTGGCCGCAGAAGCGCTGGGGCGGGACCAAGCCTAGCCGCAAGATTTGGGCAGGCCCGGCTGGAGCTAACGGGCCTGGCGTGGCAGGGGCGTTCACATCTGATTTGTCAATTTTTTTTTTCTTTTTTTTTTTCAGCACAAAATAGATCGGCGAAAATTATACCGACGAAAATTTCAGCCGGAACTCCACCAAAAAATATTTAGGCGGGCTATTTTGCGCCGGTATGACTTTTCCGACGTGCGTGTAACCGGCGAAAAACATTCCACCGAAAATCCGACGAAAATACTAATTTCGAAGGATTTGGAGCATTTTCCGACGAATTATGTCTGTCGATAACACGCGATTTTCTTGTAGTGTGTCAACGCTATTCACAAACTTCATCTCGTTTCACCCTAACGTGCTGCCTCGGGGGATTTTAGGTTTCCCCTCGTCTTCCCGTGATCTCATCGCCTCGGTTCCCTATTCCGCTGACGATCCCTTGTTTTCTCTTTGTTATGTTATGCTCTGGTTCTCGCTTTGTTGTTTGGCCCTATTAGGGCTTTGAAGGGATGGCAGGGGCTTCATCCTCTATGCCTTGGGGGAACGTTTCCTCCCATGTGCAAGATACGAAGAAAGGATTCTTTAGCTTGGAGGCTGGGGGCCTTCTCCTATTTAGTCTCGATCGTTTAAGGATGTTCTCTCTGGTTCCCCAACAGGTGATACCCTTCCCTCTTTAACTAAGTCAATTTTTAATGGTGTGCTGGCAATCTTGCTTTTGGATGAAGAAGTGCTCAAACTTACTTTGCCATTTCAATTTACACTTTTTGGTAAAGTTGGTCTGCGTAGGCCAAACTTGGATTCAATTCGTGCTTTTTTTAGTAGTCTTAAACTCTCGGGATTTTTTTTCGTTGGCTTGATGGATTTTAAACTTGTTACTATTCATCTATTTAATGACTTAGATTACAATCGTGTTTTTGCTCGTAAATCTTACTTTATACTTAATTACCAAATGTGTACTCTTAAATGGATAGCTTTATTTGATGTTAGATAAGAATCCTTCATTGTGCCTATTTGGATCTCATTTTCTAATCTAAATTAGGCTCCATTTTTTTAATGCGAAAGTGTTACATGCTCTCAGTTTGATTTTTGGCACTCCCCTGCAAACCGACAAGGCAATTGCTTCTAGAATCCATCCTTCTGTGGCTAGGGTTTTAGTTGAAGTTGATATTACAAAGAAACATGCAAAAAAAATTTGGGTCGGTTCTAAAGCTTTTGGTTATTTACAAAAAGTGGGGTTTGAAAAAGTCCTTGATTTTTTTTCTCATTGTAAGACTCATGGGCATGTTATTTCTGATTGTTTCAAATTGCATCTGGAACTTAAAAAAAAAAGTCCAACCACTCAATGGGGAAGGTGGTCTCTAATGCTAAAGATACTGCCAACGAGACTATTAATGACCAGATTATTTTGAATCAGGTTGAGACCCCTTCCCCTAATGAGAAGGTTGGAAATGATAATCTTAATGATTCGGATAAGATGGATGTTCTGGAAGATATAAATGATTTTTCACCTGAGAAAGTCTCTCCTAGTGAAAAACCTCTCGAGGAAGGTGATAAGTTTCCTAAATTATTTGTCTCTATTGATTCGATGCTTCAAAATAATGAGAATCCCTCTCTATCGCTTAATGTGGACACTAATGAAAAGGAGAATATTTTGGATGAATGTGAAGAAGGGGAATTTATCCCTAGAAATATTTCTGACTCAATCTCTGTGGATCACATTAATAGTATTGATAATGGGGATCCCATTTCTTCTTCTTCTTCTGATCTCTTTGATAGTGGTTCTAAAACTTTTGATGAGGAAGGATCCTTTAAAGTGAATAAGAAGAAAAAGAAAAATGGTAAAGCTCTTTTACCTGATACACCTCATTCTACAAGGGCTCAAACTTTTACTAAAAGTTGCAATGATAAAAGCCCTTATTTGGAATATGAGAGGTATTGGGGTAGGGGGGACTCTAGAATTAGAGTGAGGAATTTATGTAGAGTGTATAATATACAATTGCTAGTTTTACTCGAACCTTTTATTTTGTTGACAAACTTACTTTTACTACTTCTTGTTTGGGTTTTTTCATGATGTTTTTTAATTGTTCTAATAAAATTTGGATTATGTGGAAGAGTCATTTTAACATTAACATTGCATCGAATTTTGCCCAAGTTGTTCATGTGCAAATCTCTTTTTTCAACTTCAACTATAACACCTCTTTTGTTTATACTGCTTGTACTAGATTGGGTTGGCTTTCCTTTGGGATCTTTTATTTGATTTTGCTCTTAATTCTAATGGCCCTTGTTGTGTTGGTGGTGATTTCAATATTGTTTCTAATGCTAACGACAAAATAGGGGGTAACCCCCCTAATATAAATGTTATGGAAGATTTCAATTCTATGATTTCTGATTGCAATTTGCAATATATTGGTTTTAATGGTGGTGTGTTTACGTGGAGTAGAACTTCTATGTGGAAAAGACTTAATAGGATTATTCTTAATAATAGCTGGATAAGAGAATTTCCTATGACTCATGTTCAACATTTAAGTAGGACTTTTTCTGATCATGCTTTTTTACTTTTGACCATATATGCTAATGAAGCTAATATCCCCTCGGCATTTAGATTTCAAAACATGTGGTTAACTCATAATGAGTTTATGAATAGGTTTATAATAATTGAAATGCCACTATCTCTTCTGATAAAAATATTAAGGATATGCATCATTTCTGGGCCAAGTTGAGTAGATTAAAACAGGTCCTTAGATGGTAGAACAAAAATGTTTTCAAGAATATATTTTCTAATATTCATGAAGCTAAAGAAAAGGTGTTCGACTTAGATAAGAAGTATTTGGAGAATCCCATAAGTGTCAATCTCTCTAATTTTAATAACGCTAAAGTTACCCTTTTTTAGTTGCAAAATCAGGAAGAGATCTTATAGAGACAGAAGGCCTCTGCTAAAATTGTTTTGGAGGGGGATAGGAATACCAAATTTTTTCATGCTTTGGCCAATAAGAATAGAATTAGGAGTCATATCCAAAAAATTGTTAACAATCAGGGGTGTGTTTATGAAACGAATGATTTAATTGTTAATTCTGGGGTGGAGCATTTTAGAGAGATTTTTAATAACAATAGTTATACTACCCCTATTACTGATCCCAATGTGACTCCTCACTTTCTTGGTGAGGATGATAATCATTTGCTCACTTAATATTCTATGGAGGATGAAATTTGGAAGCTGTTGCTGGTCCTGATGGCTTCACTACTAATTTTTTTGTTAGAACCTGGGATATTGTTAAGTTAGATGTGGTGGAGGCTGTGAAAGACTTTTTTGTTGGAAATCCTTATCCTAAGTTTTTCTCTTCTACTAATATTGTGTTAATTCCTAAAAAAGAATCTACCATTAACTGGAATGATTTTAGGTATATTAGTCTTTGTACTTTTTTAATAAACTTGTCTCTAAAATCATTACTTCTAGATAAATGACTATTTTACCGAGAATCATCTCTTACAATCAAACGGGGTTTGTGAAAGGTAGGAAGATTTTTCATAATACTTTCTTGGCCCAAGAAATTGTTCATGATTTCAAAGTTAAGGTCACTTGGGGGAATCTCATCTTTAAACTTGACATTACTAAAGCCTATGGTAATTTGAACTGGAATTTTCTTTACAATATGTTGTTTCTTTTTGGTTTTAGACAAACCTTCATCATGCTTATTAATAATAGTATTAAAAATTGTTACTTTTCTATGATCATTAATGGTAAAAATCTTGGTTTTTTAAATCCTCTCTTGGTCTAAGACAAGGAGATCCCTTATCGCCTTCTCTTTTATTATTGTTGTGAAATATCTTTCTAGAGGCCTTGAGGAGCTTTATAAAAGGTATCTTACTCTTTATTAATTACGTACTGTTGGTGGCATACATATTACTCATCTTAGTTTTCTGGATGACTTTATAATTTTTTCAAATGCTTCCATTAATAAAGTTAAAACTTTAGTGCAATTTCTGTCTCAATTTCAAGATTTTGAGTGGGTTGTCTATTAACAAGGATAAGAGTAGTTTCATCTCTAGTAAGTTGGTGATCATCGTATAATTAGTATTATCAAAAGGATTTGTGTTTTTAATTCTAACTTGCTACCTATTAAATATTTAGGCACTCCTCTTTTTAAGGGGAGAAAAAGAAATCAATTGTTTGAAAATATTTTCACGATGTTTCAAAGGAAACTCTTAAACTGGACTTCTAATTTTCTTTCCTTTGGTGGTATGTTGGTTCTGATTAAAAGTGCTTTAAATTTGATTCCTATTTTTATTTTCCACACTTTGCAACCTTCCTCCACTACTCATTTGAGAATTGAGATAATGCTCAATAAATTTTTTTGGGGATCAAAAAACAATCATTCTTGTATTAATTGGGCTTCATGAAAAAATGTTTGTGGGGTTTTCAACGAATGGGCTTTAGGTTGCAAGAATATTTTGGATAATGTTCATGCTTTCTCTCATAAATTATGATTTTCTTTCAGAGCTAACAATAGCTTGTGGGCTCAGTTTATGAATGTTAAATATTGCAAAGACCTTCATCCTCTAGTCTGCAACTATAAATCTCCTGACTCTTTTTGTTTGGAAAAGGCTTTGCAACATCAAATGGGAGGCTAAACAATTTATTCAATGGGGCTTGGGGAAAGGTGATATTTCTTTCTGGCTAGACAATTGGTTGGATACTTATTCTATTGATAGATATCTTAATACCCATATTATTGATAATACTAAGGTTCACAGTTTTATTCAGAATGGTGCTTGGAATGTTAGTAAACTTTTGGAGGTTATCCCGGATGATCTGATTGCTAAAATTTTGCATATTCGTTACTATTACAGTGCAAGGATAAAATTCTTTTTAATTTATCTTCCTCTGATAATTTTAATCTGAAAAAAGCTTGGGATGCTATTAGAATTAAAGGGGATGTCTCTCACATAGTTTCCTCCATTTTGCATAATAATATTATTTTATGTTATTCTATTTTGGTTTGGATATATCTTAAAGGATACCTTCCAGTCAATAATTTACTTTGGATAAAAAAGTTTACTTTTCGTTCTAAATGTAAATGTTGCTTTAATATTGAGAGTGTTAACCATGTTTTTATTAATGGGGTCATTGCCCAAAAGATTTGGTGCCATTTTTTTTAATTTGGTTGACAAAGGTATTATGAATGCTAATTGTGACATTGCATCTATTCTTAAACATTGTTTGACTAGCACTAAAGGTCACATCTATAATTTACTATCAATTCTGATTATGTGGTACCTTTGGAAGGCTAGGAATGACTCAAAGCATAATGAGATTAAGATGGATGCTAACCAAATTATTACCAATGTTAGAAATAAAATTTTGCACTTTCATTATGTCAATCTTATTTCTATTAAAAACTTTAAAAATTGTCATTACTTAGTTGTTCAGCTCAGCATTCCCATTGATGTTGGGCCGGTGGGAAAAATTGATTGTATTAAGAGGTGGTTCAAACCATCCCCCCCCCCACCCATGTTAAACTTAATTCTGATGGCTCGGTTGGCACTATTTTTGTGGGAATGGGTGGTATCATTCACAATCATAATGGTGGGGTTATGGCTACCTTTTCTGGTCGCTTAACTTATGTACTGTCATTACTGCTGAGCTAATGGGTTTATCCCATGGGATGGATATCTATCATAGAATGAGAATTGAGCATGTAGCTATTAAGATTGATGTTAAGCTTTTGATTCAAATTATTCAAAATGAGTTGTTTGGGAATCCTCATGATTTCTATATAATTAGAAAAAATAAGCACTCTCTCTGCTCTTAACTACTCTATTTCTCATATTTATTGAGAGGGTAATGCTTGTGCGGGTTAATTGGCCAAATTTGGGTGTCACAATAATATTTTATAGGAATTTGGTGTTTCTAGTCTTCCTACTTTGTTAAGAGGATTGGTTAACCTAGATAAATGCGGGCTTCCTTATATTCATAATGCTTGACGGCTCTTTCTTTGGTGTTCTTTCTTTTATGTTTTTGATTTTACTGTCTTGGATCCCTCTGTTTGACAGCTCTAGGGACAGCTCTTTAATTAATGTGAGTTTGTGCTTATGGTATGAATGTGCTAGCAGTAAGTTTGGTAGTGTGAATGTTATATGTTTACTTCATGAGGATTGGGTTGTTAACTGTTATCTGGAGTTGGTTTTTTGGGTTGGATTTTGTGCGGCTGGGTATGGTTTCTGTATATTCTAACATTCTCTTGGTGGTTGTTTGTTGCTGCTTCTTGTTGGCGTCTCAGGTCTTTATTTTGATGTTATCTATTATTGCTTTATTTTCTGGGCTGTTTGGTGGTTATACTGTTATGATGTGTGTTGAGAATTATGGCTGGATCATTTCTGGGAAATTTGGTGCTCTTCACCCGGTCGTTATAGTGTTTCTTATTGGTGATATTGGTGGGAGTTTGTTACCCCTTACTCTGACTAAGGTTTATGTATTTTCTCTCATTGATACTGGTAGTATGGATAATAGTTGGTTTGCCACCTTATCTCATTTTATTAATAACAACTATTTGACCTTTTACCTTTGTCTTTACTGGTTCCATCCTCTTTGTTACATTACCCTTTTGTGTTGGAGTTTCTTAATTGTGCAGATTTGGAGGCTGGACAATTGGCTTGGCATTTTTTGCAGTGAGATCACAGGCTCTACATTTTTTTGGAGATTAGCCTACTATTTTTGCAGGAAGACTGTGTTGATTGTTCTTTTCTTGTTCTTCCTTTTTTGGGTTCTGTCTACTTGCAGCCCTAGAAAGTTATTATGGAATTTTGTGACTCTTATTATAAGGAACCACCGGCTCTTAGGTTTTATTTTGTTCTATTTTGTAGTTCTTGTGAGCATTAGTAAGCTAGAGGTTCCTTTTAAGGACCTTGTAATCCTTTTTTGAATTAAAGTGTAGGCCCCTTCGAGGGTTTTCCAAAAAAAAATTATCACTTACATATACATTTAACAAATAGCGAAATTCATATGACTCACTTCCACCATATTTACCATTAAATGCCATCTACTTTCTCTACAATTTTATAAGAAACATATTTGCATCCTCAGCAAACATCACAAAACTATCTATGTCATACATATTAAGCAACATGATAATTCACAGCATATGATATAAGATTATGCTTAAATCTCATGACTTACACCCCCCCCATCCTTATTTTTTTTATATATTTTTATATTTTATACTTCATCAAAATTAAAGCGTAATTAATAACCTTCATCATTTCATTCATTTTGTTGCATCCTGGAGTATTCGTGGTGGTAGAAAATTATAAAGTTTAGCGTCTTATCATTGTATGATGATCTAGCACACAAGTAGATAAGAAACAGAGTGTAGTGTTCATAAGAGACACTAGTGTTTTTACGTGGAAACCCCTAAAAAGGGGGAAAAAACATGGGGTCTGGCCCAATTTGAATAAATCCACTAATATTTGCAGTCGATTACAAATGAGGCCCTTTCTTAGAAGAAGGCCTTGGCTTGATGGTACAAATGTACATCATATAGAGCACATTACATGGTGACATTTACAATATAGACATGTTTATTTGATCTGCACAACTATAGTCAATATAATAAAGGTAAAAAAAATCATTCTCTGGTGATAGAGATCAGAAGGACCGTAGTAGGTGATGGAGGTCAGAATGACCATAGCGGTAGGATACAGGGGTCCGAAAGATCGTAGTTGGCAGGCGACATGGGTCCGAAGGACCGTAGTTAGCAGGAGATTGGGGTCAGAAAGATCCTTGTCAGGTGATGGAGGTCGGAAGGACCATAGTAGTAGATCAGTACTCCAGCAGAAGTTCGGGTGTCAGGTGGTGGTATGGCAGAAGTCTGGGCGTTGGGTGGTGGTCTGACAGAAGTCTGGGCGTTGGGTGGTGGTCTAACAGAAGTCTGGGCCTTAGGTGGTGGTCCGGCAGAAGTCCGGGCATCTGATGGTGGTCCGGTAGAAGTCTGAGCATCAGGTGGTGGCCTGGTGGAACACAAGGCCTCAAGTGGTGGTCCGACAGAAGTTCGAGCCTCAAGTGGTGGCCTGGTGGAGCACAGGGCCTTAAGTGGTGGTCCGGTGGAGAAACGACGTCAGGCAGTGGTCCAGCATAGGTGAGGGCCTTAAGTGGTGGTCTAGCAGAGCTCAAGGCCTCAGGTGATGGCCTGGTGGAGCACAGGGCCTCAAGTGATGGTCCGGCGGAAGTCTGGGCCTCAGGTGGTGGTCCGACAGAAGTCCAAGCCTCAGGTGGTGGTCTGGCAGAAGTCCGAGTCTTAGGCGGTGATCCGGCAGAACAACGACGTCAGGCGATGGTCCGACGGAACTCAGGCGGTGGTCGAGGAGGAGCTTCTTCCTTCTCTTTGTCTCCTCTTCCTCTTGTACCCCTTTTCAAGAGAAATGAGGGGTCTATTTATAGTTTTTTGGAGTGGCATGGCCCGTAAATACGTAAGAGATCAAGGGTAAATGCGGAGTGATTGGATGGACGACCGATGTTGGATCCCTTGATCATGGACCATTTGATGGACATTTTAATGTCTTAGTGATGTCAATTTTTTGTGATCTTGGACTCGTTCGATTCGTCTCGTGGAGCCGCTCGATTTGACTATACGCACATTATGTTTGGAAATCGTTTGGTAATCCAAATTGTGGTTTGAACCATCCAACAGTGCTTCTATCCCTTGATTTCGACCCGTTTGGACTCGAATTGGGTTGGATTTGGTGTTGATGGGTTTTTATTTCCGAGATGTTAAGTTTGACTATAAGTTTGCTGAAATCGAAGTTCAGATGGTCCCAATTTGAATTTTGGAAGTTTCCAACTTGATTTTGCATTGAGATTCGTGCCCGATCAAGATAATTTTTTTATGACTTATCACATTTCATTCATTTCATTATTGTTTTGAATTTTATATGAAAATAATGTCATTCAAATATTACAATAAAGTTTTATCATGATAATTTAAAATTTTTAAAATTTACTTCAAGATAAATTTAATATAGTTATTATAAAAAAAATTTGACTATGAAATAGAACTACATGTTAAATATTAATGAAGCAATCATTCCACACTTGTAGAATATGAATAGTATGAATTATACACATTAAGTTTTTTGTCATTTCATATTTTAGATTTCTTTAAAAACAAACAATTTTTTTAACTAACAATGTCGGTCAAAGTAGAAAGAATATTCCACTACAAAATACACTAATACTTCAAAATGTAGTAACTCATCTCTATCTTTTTTTTTTTAACAACAAAAAAGAATTTTATGCGTGCATTCTTTCTCCAACCAAACTTCATTTTTAAAAAACAAAATAACTTTCGTGAACAGTGCGATGTCGAACAGTACGACGCCAAATTCACTGTGGGAATATTGAGTCGTATTTGGCGTTCGGGTGGAGAAATTGGCGGACAGCATAAGTGCGTTTGCAGTTCAGTTTGAGATGATCTTAGTTAGTTTATGATTAAGATTTTTACTCCATAAATTAAGGTTCTTAAGATAAAATCATTTAAGGCAATATTAATGATGAATGAAATTCTCTTTGTCATAAATGTGAAGCACTTCCAATTATTTAAGGTAATATAGATTCGTATTTCCTTTTTTTTTCCTGTCTCTTGTCTCTCAACCTTTGTCTAAATCCTTTGATACTTTGTTTCAATTGGATATAAAGAAATTTTATCCTTCATAAAATTGGTATGAAAAGCATATTTTTTTTATCATCTACATACAAGAATACTGCCCTAGTTTAAGTTCTTTTAATTAATTTTAATGTTGATATCATGAAAATTTAGCAAGTTCTTCTTCAGAACTTCGGCTTTGTTTGAGATGGTTTCCTTATTGTTTTTTAAAGCAGTTTTTTAGTACATAAATTTTAATTTTTTTACTAGAAAACAGATTTAAAAATAGTAAGAAAGTCATTCCAAACGAAAGCTTCATCATAACTACTAGAAAGATAAATTATCCCACATCAAACATTCCACATATTTCTTGCACTCTATTCTTTTTTCTTTTCTTTTTTTCAATTCTCACAAACTAACTCAAATCTATTCTTACAATTGCATGTATTTCACAAATACATATTGAAACTCCTAATTTCTTATAAAATAAACCCAATTTCTCTCTCCAGTAGTCCATTATCTCCTTTTTTTTCAATAATCTCCTACATTTCAAAATCCAAAATAAGCCATTTTTCCACATAAATCCACATCCATCCTATAAAAATCCTTAATCATCAAATTTTGATCAAATTAATCAAATATTCTCTCCAACAACTCTTCGTCACTTAAGTTTTTCATGTAATCACCTTACAATTTAAAACTCCAAAACAACGCACCATTTAGGCTTCGTTTTGGACGGCTTTTTTACTGCTTTCTAAAATTGAGTTTTAGTACAAAATTTTTTATTTTTGTACTAAAACTCCGTTTTAGAAAGCAATAAAAAAGCCGTCTCAAACGAAGCCTTAAATCGACAACCATTCTCTAGAAATCCTTCAAAACAAAAAACAAAAAAGCTTAAATTTAAAACTCAAACAACCTCAGCATTCAATGGGCTCCCACCTATTTCCTTCTAACCGTATGCCTTCTCTTATTCTATTTGCATCACGAACTATTACGAGCCATTCGATGAAGTATTTTGGAACTTCAGCCAGATTTATCAAAATATAATAAATAGACTTCCATTTTTCACATAAAGAGGAACTTGACTTGAGACAAGAGAGCTTGAAGATGAATAACTCTAAAGCTTTGTCTGACATTCGACATAAATGATAGATGTCAACCACCGCGCACCATCACCTAATTCGTGCCACCCAACCATTGTCTCCTAACCACAGATACCTGACGATCATTACCCAATTATCGTCCCTCGACAATGGTAACCCGGCTGCTATCACCCAACTATCGTGTCTCGACCACCTTTTCCCGATCGTTGCTCAATAGCTGCCAACCGTTGTCTACCGACTGTCATCGTTGGACAACTCAATCAATGAATTTTGAATATAGTCATCTCTCCAATACTTCTCTCGCTATGTCTAGTACAAGAGAGCAAGTATTTGCTCCTAACTTTGTAATCCTATTTTCTCTGGTTATGGGGAATGCTGAACTTTAACAAATTTAAGTAAATTGTGGATTATTTCAAATAGCACGCATTTTGTAACTTTTCCTTCATAACCCTCATGTATTTCTCTCTTTGAGGGTATTTCTCTCTTTTATATGTATCTATGATGGATATTTGTATAAATTTTTTCATCATAAATTAAGATGTAAAGTTCTCATTTTATCGTCATAAATTTTTTAGCATGAAACAATTATATATATATATATATATATATATACTTTTACATACATAATAATCTTTTAAGGGGACCTAGAGCCACTAAAGCTCAAAGAGCTACATCCAAAGCAAAAAATAAACCTAAAAGCTTAAGATCCCCACTGAAATACAAGTAAAGAAGAAATAAAATTCTACGAGGCAGCAATGAGCCGACACCCAAAAAGAAACTAGAACCCAAAACAACCAAACAAGTACAGAGCATTAGTAGAAAAGTGAAGCACCAGCACCAGTCCATCCGACAAAAAATCAAAAGATGCAATCCACAAATTGTACCTGCAAGAAAAAAAATCAAACCTAAAAAAAAATCAGAAAAGCACAACCACCTAAAAAAAAAAGAACACACCACTAAAATAGAAGCCGGCCAGCAAACACAAACAACTATCCAGGGAACCACCAACCAACCACTTGAGCCCACCAAAGTAGAGCAACACCACCAAAAAAAAAGAAAGAAAACCCAAAATTGCATCCCCAAAAAAACCACAACCACAAGGCCAAAGTACCAGAGGAACAAATAAGGCCCCAACACCTAGCATAACTAATCCAAAGATTGATTAGAATGAGTATTAGATCTAGTAGCTCTGCCAACATAATACTTGAAATTGTGCATCAAATTTTTGTTTTTTTTTTTTTCTTATTTTTCTTGTCTAACACCAAAGAAATACCATTATTATCAACTTGCACAATTCTCAAGTCAATATCTTCCTAAAACTCTTATAGAGCCCACCATTACACCCACCAAGACCCCATTTATCACCCGACTAATTACAAATCCAATCGGAATGATCAATAGGGTTAACAGTATGCAAATCCAGATGTTTCTTCCCACCCCCCAACATAATAACTATATTTTTAGAAATAGGAGAAACTAATAAATTAATAATATGCACCATATTAAAGACATCCAAACCATCTTAAAGAAGAGCATGAGCATCCACAGTGATAGAAAAGTATGATAAAGGTTTTCCTCATCACAAAAATGAAGCCCCTCAACAACATCTTCAGATATCACATTCACACCAACATCACCAAAGATCACATTCAAAGAATTATGGCAAACCCAATGTTCCACAGAAACCAAAATAGGGGATGGAGAAACAATAATATAATCAACAAAATTAACAGCCGTAGCGTTAATATTACACTCAATAACCACTACATCATAAGTATTAGAAATAGAGGACCCGCGTAAGGAGCAATATCATTGTCTCCATTAGCAACAATAGGACTAGTTTTGGGATTAATATGCAAATTCTTAGCTAAAAGAAGGTGAATACTAGCACATTCATTTTTCAAATGACCCAATGAATTATAGTGAGTGCAATAAAAGGAAACTCCTCCATGTCAGCTTGTTGAATATAACTAAATTTTTCATGCCCAAGCCACACACTTTCAATATATTGTTTAGTGATGTATATCTAATTCAACCAAAACACGAGCAACCGAGGGATGAGTCCAATTAGACGTGGAATTATCTTTTAGGTGGCGACTAAACAACGATCCCAAACCATGTAATATATGGGGAGAAAACAAATGTGGCTGAAGGTTGGGAAAAGAAACTCATATCAAGATAATAGGGGATTCCATAGTAATATCCAAAAAAGGCAACCATTTTATCAACTTCATAATGCAGTTGAAATCAAAGTAAGAGTGGTGGGTGAAGACTCTACTATAATCCATATCATTAGAAGATTTAATCAAAACATGCTTAGAATCTAAAAGGGTGACAAAAAATTCACCACTAAGGTTATGTTTAAAGAAAAAAATTTCATATCGAGTCCATACTAGGTCTACTATTTGGAAATTTATCAACCAAAACAAATTGAAATGGATATGCAAGAGCAAGTATCTCATCTTCTGAAATTCATAACACTGGCAACCCGCAATGAGTTGTAGATTTAAGATCATTAAGAAAAGTATCTAAAAAGGAAGGAGTTGAAAGTGCCTCAATAAAATAGCAAGAAGTCTTTTTACCATTTAAAAATCCAAGATCATCCAAATGAACATAATTAACCTCCCTTGAATCCATTAGAACAATTGAAGGTGGAATGATCATGGAAAGCCAAACAATAACAATAAGAAATAGACGCAAGAAAAATTAAATCTCGAGAAACCATAGGAAATAAACAACCAATTAAGATGAAAGAAGAGACAACCCTGAGGATGCTAAAGAAATCAACGATGTCCACATGCAGAAGAGCTCGAGGAGTAGTCGGCTAAAGTGAAACCTTAGCTGATCGAGGGGAGGGACGGTTATTCCCCATTATAAGGCGGCTAGGGCAAAGCCTTAGCTGAGCGAGGGGAGCGCAGCACGAGAGGAAAAAATTCCTCCCTTGATTGTTGATGTTGTTTAGGAAAATTGGTCGATGTCAATGAGCAGAAGAGCTCGAGAAGCATCCGGCTAAGGAAAAGTTTTAACGGATAGAGGGGGCAGACGGCTTGTAATAGCCTGTATTTTAACACAAGGAAATAATTTTTTTCAAGAGGTATTATCAATCAAAATCACAAACCATCTTTACCATAGCATTGATATTATAGTATTTTAATTATATAATTTTTTTCATAATTTTTTTGGCGTTGATAAAAATCCTTAAGAAATTTACACTTGTCAGTACAAGTGGGGATTTTACTAGTACTAAAACGTTGTAAAGAAAATCGTGTAATTAAAATATTATATTATAAATGTTATGAAAAAAGATGGTTTGTAGTTTTAACTTATAATAATTTCTAAAAAAATTTAATTCTCTATGTCAAAATAAGGCAATTATAATCTACCCACCTTAAAAAAATATTGTCCCCAACATTTCCCTTAAGGATTCAGACACAAAAATTGATATCAAATAAAATCATATAATTAAAATACTATAATATCAATGCTATGACGAAGATGGTTTGTGATTTTGACTTATAATAACTCATGAAAACATTTATTTATCTCGGTCAAAATACGAGCTTTTGCACAGCTATTTCCAGACGATAAGGTGGCTAGGGCGAACAGAGCGAGGAGAGCGCAACACTGATAATTTTATATAAATAATAATCTTGATTAATAATATAAATTATGAAAATTATTTCTTCATTAGGCTTATTTTAATAACAACTTATTCCTTTGACATTTTTATGTCACATAAACCATTTTAAAATTTAATACTCATATTCGTTTATAAAATCAAAATAGCACTCTCACGATTCGACATCATAGCATAAAGCATATTGGTTGAAATTAAATTTAAGAATCCTGATTGATCAAATTAAAGTTATTGCATCTTGGAGTATTCGCGGCTGTAGAGAAATATGTAGTTTAACGTCTTAGCATTGTACGAAGATCCAGCACACAAGCAGATAATAGAGAGAGAGTGTAGCGTTCATAAGAGACACCAGAGTTTTTACATGAAAACCCCTGAAAAGGGGGAAAACCACAAGGTCGGACCTAGTTTGAATGAATCCACTAATATTTACAGTCAATTACAAATGAGGCCCTTCTTAGGGAGAGGGTCTTGGCTTGATGTTACAAATGTACGTCATATAGAGCGCATTACATGGCGAGAGTTACAATCCTAGACATGTTTGTTTGGTTGTAAGTGTCATAGTCAGCACAAGATAGGGGTCTGAAAGATCATAGTTGGTAGAAGATCGAGGTTAGAAAGATTATTGTCTGGTGATGGAGGTCAGAAAGAGCATAATCTGTAGGAGACAGGGGTCCGAAAGATCGTAGTAGAAGGGTGATACTCCAGGAAAACTCTCAGCATCAAGTTGTGACTCGGTAGAAGTTTGAACCTCATGTTGTGGTCCAATAGAATTTTGGGCCTCAAGTGGCGGCCTGGCAGAAGTACGGGACTCAGGTGGTGGTTCGACGAAACTCCGGGCATCAGGTGGTGTCCTGGTAGAGCTCGGGGACTCAAGTGGTGGTCCCGCAGAAGTCCAGGCCACAGGTGGTGTCCTGGTGGAGCACATGGCCTCAAGTGTTGGTCTGGTAGAGAAACGACATCAGGCGGTGGTCCTGCAGAGGTAAGGGCTTCAATCGGTGGTCTAACAGAGCAACGATGTCAGGAAGTGGTCTGGTGGAGGTGAGGGCCTCAAGTGGTGGTCCGGTAGAACAACGACATCAAGCGCTGGTCGGGTGGGGGTGAGGGCCTCTAGTGGTGGTCCGGTGGAGCTCAGGGCCGTAAGTGGTGGTTTAGCGGAGCTCGTGGCCTCAAGTGGTGGTCTGATAGAGTAACGACGTCAGGCGGTGGTCCAGCGGAAGTGAGGGCCTCAAGTGGTGGTCCGGTGAAGCAATAATGTCAGGCGGTGGTCCGGTAGAGGTGAGGGCCTCAAGTGGTGGTCCAGCAGAGCTCAGGTCCTTAAGTGGTGGTTCGGTAGAGCTCAGGGCCTCATAGAGGTGTCAATTTTGGGTCATGGGTCGGGTTTGACTCGAACCCGAAACTGACCCGGTACTATTAGGGTCAACCTGAACCCGACCCATTTTTGCATACGGATGATTTTTGAGGACCTGAACCTGATCCACTTCAGGTTTTGGTCAACCCGACCCGACCCGCTATAGGTTTAACAGCGACATGCGGATCGCGGACACAGCGACATCGGCTCAAACGTGACAGGCTCAAATGCAGGTCTGTGATGACTGCAATAAAGGCTCAAATGCGACAGACTCAAATGGCTCAAATGTTGGTGGAATCGTGCCTCTCGGGACTCGGGTAGCTAGATCACGAGCATCGCCGCTTTGAGAAGACCGTAGAAGTGATTGCTGGCCTACAGGACTGCACAAGTCGCACGCGACAAGTCAGTGATGCGACGCATCATCACGTGTGGCACTGCGGTAGTGGCTCGATGCACACAGACAAAATGATGTTGGCAGATTGGGAAGACCGGGTAGTCGAGTCATTTCGAGTCATTTTCGGGTTCCCGGTCAACCCGAACCCGACCTGGTTCGGGTTCGGGTCAATCCAAACCCAAAATTTTCTGGTCGGGTTTTCAGGTCGGGTAAAATATTGACACCATAGGGCCTCAAGAGGTCATCCGATGGAGAAATGATGTCATGTAGTGGTCCGGCGGAGGTAAGGGCCTCAAGTGGTGGTCTGGCGGAGCAACGATGTCAAGCAGTTGTCTTGAGGAGGTGGGGGCCTCAAGTGGTGGTCCAATGGAGCTCAAGGCCTTAAGTGGTGGTTCATTGGAGTTCAGGGCCTCAAGTGGTAATCTGGAGGATCTCAGGCCCTTAAGTGGTGTTCTAGCGGTGCAACGAGGTCAAGCGATGGTCCGACGGAGGTGAGGGCCTCAAGTGGTGGTCTGGCTGAGTAACGAAGTCTGGCGGTAGTCTGAAGGGGGTGAGGGCTTTAATTGGTGGTCCGACGGAAGTTCGGGCCTCAGGTGGTGGCCTGATGGAGCATAGGGCCTTAAGTGGTGGTTTGACATATTAACGACGTCAGGCGGTGGTCAGGCAGAGGTGAGGGCTCAAGCGATGGCCCGGCGGATCAACGACGTCAGGCGGTGGTCCGGCAGAGCAACGACTCCAGGCAGTGGTCCGGCGGAGCAACGATGCCAGGCGGTGGTCCGGCGGAGGTGAGGGCCTCAAGTGGTGGTCCGGCGGAAGTCCGATGGTGGTCGATGAGGATCTTCTTTCTTCTCCTCTTGCTTCGATCCCCTTTCAATAGAAATGAGGGGTCTATTTATATATTCTGGAGTGGCATGGCCCATAAATAGGTGAGAAATCAAGGGTAAATCAGGAGTGGTTGGATGGACAGCCAATATTGAATCCCTTGATTGTGGATCGTTTGTCAAACAATTAAAGGTCTTAATGATGTCAGACTTTGACGATCCTAGACTCGTTGGATTTGTCTCATCAAGCTGCTCGATTTGACTATAAGCATGTTATGTTTGGAAACCATTTGGTAATCTAAATTCTTGTTCAAACCTTCCAACAGTGCTTCAGGTCCTTGATTTGGACTCATTTGGGATCAGATTGAGTCGAATCTGGTGTCGTTGGGTTCGTGTTTCTGAGATGTTCAGTTTGACTATAAGTTTGCTGAAATTTGAGTTTAGATGGTCCCAATTTTAATTTTGGAAGTTTTCAACATGATTTTGCATTGAGATTCATGCTCGATCAAGATAATTTTTTGATGGAGTATTAAGAGTGATCACCTCGCCCCCAAAAAATCACTTTTTTTAAAGAGCAAGGGTATACACCACCCAAACAATTGCAAAATTTTTCATATTTTATCAATTTTGTGAAAATATTTGTATTCTTAAACTAGAAATTCAATAATTTTGTAACTTGGTGCTGGAAATTTTTAGAAAATTTACATGGCTACTATGATCACTATTATCTATATTTGAGGGGGAAAATTACATACCGATTCATGTTTTTGCGGGCTAGAATATACGCGGCGATAGAGTTATAATTTTACGGCTTAGCGTTGCACGGATATCCATGTCACATACAGAGAACACAAGATTTTTTACGTGAAAAACTCTGAAAAGGGGAAAACCCACGGGACCTAGCCTAGATGAAAAGATTTCACTAGAATTTAAGTTGATTATAATGAGCTGATTCATCCTAAAGGGCGAACAGATTACAAATGTCAACCGTATGGTTGAAGTCTAGTGTAAAATATGGCGTCACTTGGTAGTTGGGGAGTCAGTTAGTAGTCCGATAGTGACTTGGAAAAATTCTGGCTTTAGTTAATGGTCTGGTGGAGTTTAGGGCCTCAAATGTTGGTCTAGCGGAGTTCAGGCTTTTAGGCCGGGATCCGGCGAGGATGAGGGCATAAGGAGGTTATCCGGTGATTGCGAGGGCCTCATGTGGCTGTCCGGCGAAGGTGAGGGCCTCAGGTGGTGGTCCAACAAAAATGAGGGCCTCAGGTGGTGGTCGGGCGAAGGAGAGGGACTCAGGTGGTGGTCCAGCAAAGGCGAGGGCCTCAGTTTGTGGTCCAACGAACTTAGGCGATGGTCAAGCGAACTCAGATGGTGGTCGATGAGGAGTTTCTTCCTTCTCTTCTTGCATGGATCCTCTTTGAAGAGAAATGAGAGGTCTATTTATAGATTTTTGTAGTGGCATGGCCCGTAAATAGGTGAGACATTAAGCGTAAATGATGAGTTGTTGGATGGACGGACGATGTTGAATCCCTTGATCATGAACCATTTGATGGACATTTGAATGTCTTAGTGATGTCGGAATTTAGTGATCCTTGGCTCATTAGATTTGTCTCGTTGAGCCGCTCAATTCGACTATAAGCATGTTATGTTTGGAAATCGTTTGGTAATCCAAATTGTTGTTCGAATCTTCAATAGAGCTTCTAACACTTGATTTGGACCCATTTGGGCTCGAATTGGGTTGGATTTAGTGTCGTTGGGTTCGTATTCTCAAAATGCTCAGTTTGACTGTAAGTTTGCTGAAATTGGAGTTCATATGCTCCTAATTTTAATTTTGGAAGTTTCCAACTTGATTTTGCCTCCAAATTTGTGTCCGATCAAGATAATTTTTTCCTATGATATATATATATATATATATATACCAGTTGCAAAGTTCCACTAGTATTTGTTTGAAGTACAAGGGTTGATCCGCCTTACAAATCAAAATGATCAATTTACAATCAACTTCTCACAAAGTTACAAAGTTCTGCAAATTACCGGCGTTTCCCGAAAATCCGGCAGAGTTCTGGCGTCTTCAGGCAGCAGGAAGAGCTCCGACGGTGGTCGAGGAAGAGATTCTTCCTTCTCCTCCTTCTTATCTTCTTCTTCTCTCTCTTCAATTGAGTCCCTTTGATGTAGAATGATGGCTCTAGTTATAGTTTTTATGGAGTGGCATAGCCCGTAAATAGGTATGAGATCAGGGGCGAATTGGAAGTGTTTTGAATGGACGGCCGATATTGAATCCTTTGATCATGCACCGTTCATTGGGCATTTAAAGGCCTTAATGATGTTGGAATTCGGCGATCTTGGCCTCATTGGATTTGTCTCGTCGAGCCGTTCGATTCGAGTATAAGATTGTCAAAATCGAAGACCGTTTTTGAACCTTCCAACTGTGCTTTGAGCCCTTGATTCAAACTCATATGGGCTCGGATTGGGTTGATCTTGGTATCGTTGGGTTCGTATTTCCGATACGCTCAGTTTGACTTTAAGCTCGCTGAAATCAGAGTTTGGGTGCTCCCAAAATTAATTTTTGAAGTTTCCAACTAACTTTTGCCTCGAGATTCATGCCGGATCAAGATAATTTTGTGATGTCGTATCAGTTGCCCCGCTATTTTCGGATGTCGTAGCTTCAGGAATCCCAAAATATGAGTCACAATTTTTAGAGAATTTTTTCAAGCGAGTTAGAATTAATCTTGTGTACATGAGCTCCGAATGGCTCTGAAAGTGTCGAAATTGAGTCCGTGACGTCGAAAAACATGTCCGGAGACCACAAAAACGTCAAACTTGGACTTGTCAGGGCGGAAAATGGGCTCGGAATAGACCGGACCGGCCGGCCGGCCACCGCCGGCGCGGAGCAGCGGCAACGAGCCGTTGCCGCGCGGAACTGCGGACCGCGGTCCTCGCGTGATTCGCTCGCGCGGATCACCGCGCGGTTTGAAGGCCGCTCATGCGAACCCATTCCTTCCCGCGTCAGGGTGTTTGCCGCGTGCGGCTTTGCCCGGATCTGCGGCTGCGCGCGGGTGGTCGCGTTGGTTCGCCCCACCGACTCAAGTGGGTCCCACATACGTCAAAAAATGACGTTTTTGTCATTTTTAGGCCCGAAAAAATCCCAAAAAAAATCCTAAAAATTCGTTAAAAATTTCTAAAAATAGGTGATTCCAAAATTTGCAATAACTTCTCCCCTTTTCCTCAAAAACCTATAAATATGCCTCCTAGGCCTTTAGAAAAGTTGCATCTTCTCTCTCTTTCTCCCTCTGGCTCTCTGGCGGTTGAGGGTTCCACTATTTTTGAGTGGAAAACTTCCCCTGCTCGAATTAGCGCCCCTCCTCGCGTGCAGGAGTTATGGGATTTCTCTTCCTTCCCCCATGGCTTTCTAACGGTTGAGGCTTCCGCTATTTGCGAGCGGGAAATTTCTCCTGCTCGAATTAGCGCCCCTCCTCACGTACAGGATTTACAGGATTTCTTCTCCTCCCTCCAGCTTTCTGATGGTTGAGGTTTCCGCTATTTGTGAGCGAGAAATTTCTCCTGCTCGAATTAGTGCTCCTCCTCGCATGCAGGAGTTACTGGATTTCTTCTCCTCCCTCCGGCTTTCTGATGGTTGAGGCTTCCGCTATTTACGAGTTGGAATTTTTTCCTGCTCGAATTAGCGCACCTCCTCGCGTGCAGAAGCTTACGGGATTTCTTCCCCTCCCTCCGGCTTTCTAATGGTTGATGCTTCCGTTATTTGTTAGTGAGAATTTTTTCCTGCTCGAATTAGCGCCCTTCCTCGCGTGCAGAAGCTTACGGGATTTCTTACCCTCCCTCCAGCTTTCTAACTGTTGAGGCTTCCGTTATTTTCGAGTGGGAATTTTTTCCTGCTCGAATTAGTGCCCCTCCTTGCCTGCAGAAGCTTACGGGATTTCTTCCCCTCACTCCGGCTTTCTGACGGTTGAGGCTTCCGTTATTTGCGAGTGAGAATTTTTCCCTGCTCGAATTAGTGCCCCTCCTCGCGTGCAGAAGCTTACGGGATTTCTTTGCCATTTGAGCGGAAGTTTGCTAGTGATGGACGATCGAGTTGAAGCCCATTAGCAGTCAACGATCGAGTGTGGAGCCAAAGGAGAGAGTTCGAGGGTGCATTGCAAGTAGCAGTCGAGCGAGAAGCCGATGACGAGTAGTAGTCTGCTGACAAGCAGAAGTCCAAAGACAAGGAGAAATCTGACGTCGGGTAGAAGTTAAACGTCAGGTAGAAGACCGATGAAAGTTTGTCGACGAACAGAAGTCCGATGACGCATAGGAGTCTGCTGACGAGCAGAAGTCTGACGACAGGGAGAAGTCCGACGTCGGGTAGAAGTTCAACGTCTGGTAGAAGACCGACGAAAGTTCATCGATGAGCAGAAGTCGGACGATGAGTAGGAGTCCGCTGACGAGCAGAAGTCCGACTACAGGGAGAAGTCTGCTATCGGGTAGAAGTTCAACGTTAGGTAGAAGACCGATCGATGAAAGTTCGTCGATGAGCAGAAGTCTGACGACACGTAGGAGTCTTCTAACGAGCAGAAGTCTAACGACATGGAGAAGTCCGACGTCGAGTAGAAGTTCAACATCGGGTAGAAGACCGACGAAAGTTCATCAACGAGCAGAAGTCTGACGATGAGTAGGAGTCCACTGACGAGCAGAAGTCCGATGACAAGGAGAAGCCCGACGTCGGGTAGAAGTACGACCTCGGGTAGAAGACCGATGAAAGTTCGTCAACGAGCAGAAGTCTGACGACGAATAGGAGTCCAAAAATATTTATTCCAAATTTTTTTACTGACTAAATTCATTGTATAAGTGATAGATTTATCAATCACTTGCATTCTTGGAGTATTTATAGAGAGAACATTGTTCACTCAGAACATTGTTCGGTGATGTTGACTTTTGTAAAAGGGGTCGAGAGAATCCACCAAGGATGTGAGACCTATCCGAGGTTGTATGTTGGAGCCTTTGCTCGACGACGTTAACATGTGTGGAAGAGGTCGGGATAATCCACCAAGGATGTGAGACCTATCCGAGGTTGTATGTCAGAGCCTTTGCTCGACGACGTTAACATGTGTGGAAGAGGTTGGGAGAATCCACCAAGGATGTGAGACCTTTCCGAGGTTGTATGTCGGAGCCTTTGCTCGACGACATTAACCTGCGTGAAAGAGGTTGGAAGAATCCACCAAGGATGTGAGATCTATCCGAGGTTGCATGTCGGAGCCCTTCTTGACGACGTTAACCTGTGTGGAAGAGGTCAGGAGAATCCACCAAGGATGTAAGACCTATCCGAGGTTGTATGTCGGAGCCCTGCTGGACGACGTTAACCTGTGTGGATGAGGTCAAGAGATTTCACCAAGAATGTAAGACCTATTCGAGATTGTATGTCAGAATATTTGTTCGATGACATTAACATGTGTGGAAGAGGTCGAGAGAATCCACCAATGATGTAAGACCTATCCGAGGTTGTATGTCGGAGCCCTGCTCGATGACGTTAACCTGCTTGGATGAGGTTGGATCAAATTCCCCTGGGATTGATCATCCGGTGATTGAGATACAATATGGATTTTGTATTTCTCGAATCACAGAGAAAGAGTTTGAGAAATTTTTTCTTATCTTTCATAAGAGAAAAAATCATATCACAACAACATGAACATTCTATTACTGCATTACGTAAGATAGTACAATAGTTCCCTAGTACGACATACAAATTACAAAGTACTCAACACACAAGATCTATGTACGGTGACAATACAACAACATTTAACTTGGAAGAATACAGTAGATATATCAAAGTGGTACCATACTCAACATAAAAAAGGACAACAAGACAAGTAGAATTGCTAATACAAATCCGCTAAGTGCATGATCATTCAATCTCTCCAACCATTTGAATAGTATTCAATGGTTGTCTTTGTTGTTGACTTTGCCCCCCAGCGGGACGAGCTTCCTCTCTAGTAGATGAATCTTGAATAAATTGTCGAAGGTAGCCCTGGCGGATAAGCCTTTCAATCTCATCCTTGAGTTGCTTGCAGGCTTCGGTAGTGTGACCACGGCTACGATAAAAGTGACAGTACTGATCTGAATTTCCTATGTTCGACTTCAAAGGGTTTGGCGATTTTATTGTATCTTGATCTCGAACGGCCATCAACATAGTTTCTCGACACGTATTGAGTGGGTTATACTCCTTCTCCTGTCGGGGTTCCCATCGTGGTGACGAAGACCTATGAGGTAGATTATTCTTCCCATGCTTTTTTTGCTGTGAGAAAAAATTATCCATCACAGGTGCACCTTTGTGCTTCCCGTTGATTTGCTCAAACTGCTTTATGTGAGCATTTATAGCTTCATCTGAAGATATTTGTGCCTCCATGTGATGGATTAAGTCAGCATATGAATGGATGGTGTCTCGCATAAGGGCCGAATAGAAGGGGCCAGGACGAAGACCTCCAAAAAATACCCCTCTGAGTAATTTAGGGTCTACTCCTGGAATCTGTCGTGCTTCAGTGGAACCTTCAACGATTCTCCCTCATTTTGGCGGATCCCGGAGAGGTGGGAAGAATCCTTAGCAATTCTTCGATTGGCCACAAATTATTCGATGAATACTTTGGCCAATTTAACAAAAGAGGGGATCATTCCAGGTGGAAGCGAATAGAATCACATTCGGGCCTATCCTTTAAGGGGGGGGGGGGGGAAGACCTGGCAGAGGAGCGCGTATGATGCTCGTTGAATATGCATGATGGTTATGTAGTTTTCGATATGCTCATACGGGTCAGTCGTCCCGTCGTAGGACTCAATGTTTGTCACTTTGAATCCAACCGGAACGGGGTGCTGAAAAATGGCTTCAGTTAGAGGTGATGATTCCTGGAAGTTTCTCTGTCAGAGAGCATGCCTCACATTTCCTCGGAGGAACTCTTCCCGTACCAATCTTCGCAGCTCGCGACGCAGGACATTGTGAGGGAGTTCCGCAATGTGTGGTTGGGGAGAGCCTTCTGGGAGATCCGAAAAAAAGCGAGGATGTGTTGAACTCGCTGTATCGGCAAGTTCATCTTCCTATCGTGATTGAGGATGTCTCCTAGGTGGAGGAAGATGAATTTCTTCTTGACGATGCTTGAATTGAACATCTTCAGCCCTTGGTGGATCCCGAGGGAGAAGGACCTCCTCCAACATCGGCTGTCGATCATCTCGTAGGAGTTGAAGGATCTCGTTCTGAGATTCTTCCATCTTCCAAATTCTGTCTGCTAAAGAAGGTCCCGAGGTCTCTTCTCCGACAACATTCTGCCCCCCAGGATGAAAAGAGGCAGGCATCAGGCGTCTGTGATTTGCAGACATATTTCTAGATTGTTGGGAATTAGAGCGGGAAGCTCCAACGATGCGACTGCTACGTCTGTTAACTATCGCAGCGACACTTGAAGTTTGTGTGATAGAAGTTTCCCACAGACGGCGTCAAATTGTTGCGTGCTAGAATATACGTGGCGGTAGAGTTTATAAATTTGCGTCCTAACATTGCACGAGTATTCTGCACACAAACAAAAAAGAGAAATGAACACCAGGTTTTTTACGTGGAAAATCGAAAGAGGGAAAAAACCAGGGGGCCTCGCCCAGTTGCAAAGTTCCACTAGTATTTGTTTGAAGTACAAGGGTTGATCCACCTTACAAATCAAGACGATCAATTTACAATCAACTTCTCACAAAGTTACAAATTTCTGCAAATTCCCAACGTTTCCCGAAAATCCGGCTGAGTTCTAGCATCTTCAGGCGGCAGGAAGAGCTCCGGCGGTAGTCGAGGAGGAGCTTCTTCATTCTCCTCCTTCTCTTCTTCTTCTCTCTCTTCACTTGAGTCCCTTTGGTGTAGAATGAGGGCTCTATTTAAAGTTTTCCTGGAGTGGCATAGCCCGTAAATAGGTGTGAGATCAGGGGCGAATTGGGAGTGTTTTGAATGGATGACCGATATTGAATCATTTGATCATTCACCATTCATTGGGCATTTGAAGGCCTTAATGATGTTGGAATTCGGCGATCTTAGACTCGTTGGATTTGACTCGTCGAGCCGTTCGATTCGAGTATAAGATCGTCAAAATCGGAGACCGTTCGGTAACTCAAATTGCGGTTTGAACCTTCCAACAGCGCTTTGAGCTCTTGATTCGGACTCATTTGGGCTCAGATTGGGTTGATCTTGGTGTCGTTGGGTTCCTATTTCCGAGACGCTCAGTTTGACTGTAAGCTCGCTGAAATCGGAGTTATAGAAAGAGGAGAGAGAATAAGATTTTTAATAAAGAAAATAATTTCACTCAAGGCTATTCATAATAAATAACAAATATAATAATAATAATAATAACAGCTTAAAATTATTATAGTGGCCGATACGTCACCAAAAATCATCTTGATTAGACGCTAATTTTGAAGCATATATGAGTTGACAACTTTTAAAATTAAATTAATAAACATCTGAACTCCAATTTCAACAAACTTATAGTCAAATTGAACATCTCGAAGAGACGACACAACGAAATCAAAATTGGCTCAAAATCTATATTTGGAAGGTTCAAAGCATTAATAGGATGACCAAGAGATCTCTAATTATGACATGCTTATAGTCGAATCAAGCCCCCTCTTGTTTCCTTGTCAACACCCACCCCCAGAGGCTCCCCTTCTTAGCAACTCTCCTTCCTAAGATTGAGTTAATACCCTCAGCCACTTTTCGCTTGTGCTAGTGACTAGCTTCTTCTGGTAAACCCTTTGATGACATCAGAGACTCCAATAAATTTACTCATGCTTAACAACTTCTTTTAGTCGATCAAGTTGATATCTAACTCATCTTTAGTACAATTCTTAAAAAAATCATTCAGATCCCTCCAATGATTCCCATCATAAACATGGCCATGATCATCACATCAGATTAGGTCATACTCAACTTAATTATTTTTATTGACATATCATCCCTAAAGAGAACAATCTATACCATCTCTCATGAATAATTTCTCTTCATAAAAATTTGATAATTTTTAGTAAGGCCATATTTTATCTTAGCATCGCACTCAACTAAAATTGGGTATCCTCTTGGATGTGCATTGGGACTTTATAACTAATCTCTTTTTTTTTTTTTTTTTTTGGACTTTTTAGTCAATTAAAATAAACTGACACGCACATATTACACATGCAAGATTCGAACTCGTGATCTCTTGATTGGTTGTCAAAACTCTCAACCAATTGATCAAGATGAGTTATGTAATCTCTAAATTTCATAACAGTTTAGTTTGCGAACATATATTATTATATTATGAATTGTGGTAATATTAGCATCCTAATGATTAATAGGCTTCATTAAATTCGATTGCCTCAAGACTCGGGCATTTGAAGCTCTACTATACTTCATTATCATACTTTAAGTGGACTTCTAATCATACAATATTAATGACAACGGATTTTTCTTAATAAATCAGAATTTTCAACATTAAAAGCTTGTTTTGGATGAATCAATTTTCTTTGTTTCTTTTTTTAATCATATTTTTTAATGTGTTTTTTTAACTATTTTTATTATTTTTTTTAAAATTAAATCAAATTACTTCAAAAAAAAAAAATCCATAATAAATTTGAAGTGCTTCGAAGATTTTTTGAACTAATATCACAACGGACCACCACTTTCATGGCCGGCCGATTGTTGCCGCCACTGCACTATTTTCGACCACCATCGATCGCATTCTTCAGTTATCATGCTACATATATTCTCTGAGGCTGATCTCATTTGGGCCTTTTTTCGATTTGGCTTTCTGTCATCCTTTCTCTATATGTAACTAGCATGGGATTTTAGAATCATTATATTTTATTCTTTTTGGTTGTAGCTCCATGAGCATTTACTGAGTTTTTGATCCATTTAAAGAACCTTTTAACTTAATTTTCATAATTAAAATGTAAGCCCTCTATGGGTTTTATTAAAAAAAAAAAAAACTCTTTGCCCAATCAACGGCCAACACAACTACCGCATAAATCAAGCTATTCAATACTCAATAAAAATAAAATATAGTATATTGTTATGGTATCAACATGTTTCATTTCATGCAAAATACAAACAAAGTAAAATAAAAATCAATCATATTATTTTAAGAAACACTCTCCAAAACATTAACATATTTTTTACCTATTTTATTTTATTTTAAAGAAAACCCCCCAATCATCACACGTCGTCACTAGCAACTTATCATGACCACCATCACTCGTCATAATCGCTTTTCATCACCGCTTTATTCAATATTACACTTATTTAAAATATCAAATATTTATTTGTTTTACATTGAAATATAAAAAATATAAAAATATAAATAAAAAATAATAAAGTGATCACAAATGGGCCCCAAATTAATTATAGTTTGAGAGGCCAGCAAGTCTGGCTGATTTCTCTTATTTGTTGTTGGCCTTCTTATCAGATTTCTTTTCATTGTTTGTTCCCGTTTGTCCCTTAATAGAGATTATTACATGCCGACTCTGCAGTGGCCTAACCATTTGTTTGTTAGGGGGGCAATTGCTCCCCCCCTAAAAAAAAAATTATTTTAGAAGACTAAGAACAAAAACATTTATAGAAGAGTAAAAATTTTTTTTGCCCTCCTAAAAAATTATTTTTGCCCCCTCTAAAAAATTCTTTTGTCCTAATTTGCCCTAAAATATTTATATATTTCTTCGCATTTTTTTCTAATATTCTCTTTCATGTTTTTCATGACAGTTTAATTACAACTTTTTTCTTTACTTTTCTTGCTTAAATTTTTTAAAAAAAAATTTTCATAATATATAGATATATAATATTATTTTTTTAATATTTAATTATTTTTGTGCTGTATTTGTTTTATTTTTTCTGTATCAGTTTGGACCTTTATGTTGATCCTTTTATTTGTGATTAATAAAATGGGCTATGCCCCAAATTTCCCCAAAAAAAATATATATATATATATATATACATATTAAGTCGCTTTTAGAGTGATAAATGCAATTAATTATCAGTCGTCCACTCGTCCTCAACATAAAGAAGCTATTCAACACGATAGCAGCAGCGTCACATTGCCTGCAAATTTGACTAAAAGGATCTTTAAATCATTTTCAGAAATAATTATTGGGATCTGAAAGTCCTTACAAAACAAAGCATTCTGTACGATAGAAAACATAGCATATATAAACTATATATGAAGCGGTGGAAATGAACGGGGCGTGTTTCGACGCCCTCCTCAAGATGTTATTTTTGGATCCATTAATGAATCATTGATGATAATTGTACGACTCTTTTTTGTTTTTATGAAAAAAAAATTCAAAATACTTCGCCTTCAATTGAAATCAAGTTCTTTCCACGTTGAGTGAAATTTTGTTTCCCTTCGAGAACGACTGTACGTGCTGATTGATGACCGTTGAATCTTAATGATACGTCTTATGATTCGATGGATAATAAGGACAGATTTGTAGGATACATTGTTTCATTTTTTTTAAGAAATTAGTAACTGTTTTATATTAAATAGTTTGACTCAATAATATATCATTATATGATTAGTCGAGCACAATATCTAATGCAAATTGTAGATCTCAAAAGAACTATACCAACTATATATAAAATTATGACTTCAATTATTGTTTGAGGGAACAAATAGAATCCAATTGAAGTTATAGTAAAACCTATTGTATCATCAGGGGTGATTCTAGGGCTGTCAAAATTGGGTCACGGGTCGAGTTCAACCCGGAACCAATCCAACTACACTAGTTGACCCAACCCAAACTAAATTGTTTTTGAATACGGGTCAGGTTTTCAACCCAAACCCGACTTGCACGGGGTGTCGGGTGGACCCGACCCAACCCTCAGCGTGGTGAGGCATCAGCAGCTTGACGAGTCGACGATGAACTTGGATCGTAAGATCGCAAGCGAGGTGATGCATCAGCAGCTCAGCGAGTCGGTGGCGACGGCACCGTCAATAGCAGGCACTCGGGATGGGACGGCATGCTAGCGCATGCACTCGAAATGACGGCATGCACTCAGGACATGACGGCATGGCAGCACGGGCACTCGACACGACACATGTCAGATGTGGTCAGCGCAGACGGGACACGACGGGACATACATGTTTTTTCCGGGTTAACTCGAGTTGAGTTTGGGTTTTGGGTCAACCCAAACTCAACTCATTTTTTCAAACAAATCGAATCAAGGAATCCGAACCCGACCCGTTTGCAAAACGGGATGATCCTAACCTAAAATTTTATAATCGAATTAGAATCGAATTTTCGGGTCATGTCAAATTTTGATACTCCTAGGTGATTCATTAACATCAAAAAAAGACTAAGCCAGAACACGACGGCATTGAATATTTTCATTTGTCAATATTTTAAAAATTCCTTTTTTTTTTCTGGGAAACAAAAGGCCACAATCAAATAAAAATATTACTGTTTATATATATTATATTAAGTATCCTACTGAAACGTCCAAATCAATTCACGTGGAAAGTTCTGAAGCTTCCAACCATCCACAATTATTTTTTAAGCACAAATTTTATATAGATGTAGTAAATCTCATTATTGAGATAATGATAAATAACAGGTTTAAAGATATAGATAACTTCAAAGTTAAGATTAATTCTTACCATTCCTTAATTTTTACGAATATAAGAATTTCTTAGAACCTATTAATTGTTTAATATCATTATTTATCAATGAATTCTCATGATTTAATAATGATTAGTTTACCTAATCATAATAATCATTATATTATTAAATATATTTAATCTTAAAATAATAATACTAATTTTTTTATTTTTTGTTTCCTGAAGTTATGATCAATAAATCTTTAAAAAATCTCCAAAAAGTTATTTTTTATTAAACAAGTCCATAATCTAACAACACTGATTTTGTTCGTGATGATTTTCTTACTATTTATTCAAGCAATTTTTCAGTGCAAAAATTTTACAGTAAAAGAGAGGTTTGACCTTTTTCAAAAAACTGACTTGATGTTAAACAATGTTGTACCATTGTGGGGACCGAGCTATCTAAGAGCTGTTAGCGTTCATTTTCAAATTTTCCCAAAAAGCAAAAAAAATGTGTTATTTTAAAAAAAAAATATTTTTTTAAATTAAAATGGGCAATATAATTTCTTTTATTTTTTCATTTAGCATATTTAAATAAATTTGGGTATAAAAAAATTTTTTGATCATTAAAAATAAAAGCAAAAAAGTTTTTCTTTCCTATAAATATTTGAAGATTTTGATTTGGGGCGAAAGGAGGAAGAGCTCCCCACTTGTCCACCCTAAAACAGTTTTTTTTTTTTTTTTTTTACTTTGAAGAATAAAAATTTTAATTCTTTTGTCCAGCTTTAATAAACATAATTGCTCAAACTCTAAAATAAATTCTTTTTTTTATTCATATAAAGATTATACATTTCACAACTCTATTTACTCATTACCCTCGAATGAGAGCCTGATTCCTCTCCTGATTTTTTATGGTGCATTATTTATATTTCTATGTTTGTTGTTGTTATATTTTTGAAAATTTTTGCGGCTTATTCATAGTGGTTTTCATAATGATATTGATTTAAATGTTATACAAATTGTCAAAGATGATTTTTTCCTTGCTTCTGGTTGGAAAAAAAGGAAAAAAAAAACTTTTTTAACACTCCATCTAATGTTAGAATTGCTAGATCCAATGTTGCTCTTAATCTTATGAGTTGACCTGGTTTGGCTTCTATCATTCTTTTGATTTTTTCCTTAGTTAATTATAGTTGGTGTTGTTTATGGGGTATAACTTATATCTTGCTAATTTGATTAATTTTGGTTTATTTATGTTTGATCTTCCTTTGTATCTCTCTGATGTGTTGGTGGTATTATGGCTTGCTGAAAGTTATCTTGCTTGGGCTGTAGTTTCTTTTACTAGTGGACTGGAGAAGGCATTTGTTGGCTATGATTGCAATTTTTCAATAATGGTTGAAAACTTAACTTTAGAGCTTCCAATATTAATGATCAATTTTTGGTCTTTTTATTGGTGATTTAGGCTTCGTTGGGGACTATTTTTTTTACTACTTCTTAGAGCAACTTTTTAGTATCAAAATTAAAATTTTTAGTAACTAGAAAGTTACTTTAAGAAAGCCATCTCAAACAAAACCTTAGTCTATTGATGTGAAATGGCGCGTTCTTGGCCAGTTGGGTTTTGGAGCACTTTATATATGGTTTTTAAAAGCTCTGACTTTGTATTTATATATTCCATACATTTTGAAAGGTTATGATGCTGGTCTTTCATATTATTATTGGTAGGGTTGTTGAATTCTTTTATATGTTGGTTCGTTTTGATAAGTTAGATTCTATTGACTCATATTATGCAGTTATTTTTTATTAACTTCTCAATATTGTTACATTCATGAGACTACACTTTTCTGAGCTAGTGGTTACCTTTCTCCTACTCTCTCCATGCTTCCAACTTGCATTTCTTGGGTTGGTTTTGCTTGGAACATTTTAATTTTTTTGTTCTCAACTATAGTGTTGTTTAGTGTTTGATGTTTAGCCTTTTGTAAGGGTTTAGGGCTTGATTTTTACTAGTTTGGCTTTGTATCCCCCTTGATATCTCTGCATGAACATTGGTATAGTGTTTGAATCCTGATAAATCTGATGATGTGGTGGGTTGGGTTTGTAGCTATTTTTGGTATTTTGATTTTCTATTTATTGGCTATTAATGTTTTATTATTTAATCTATTGACTTGGTTGAATCCTTTTGCATCTTGTGCTGCTCTGCTATCTGTTTATGTTTCCTTTTTAGGTTTTGAATATTGTTGGAGTTTGCCACTTATGTGCTCAATTAATGGTTTGATAATCTACTGATGGTACTGTTGTTGGTACATGTTTAGGCTTTTAAGTTAGTTTGTGCTTGGGTTTCCTTTTTTGAAGGAGGCACTTTGTCTCTCATTAGTTCTTCATGTTTATCTTATATCTTAATTAGTAGGGATCATTATACCCTTAGGTTTCTTTTTGCTTTTTTGTGTAGCTCTTTGAGTGGTAGTTGATTTTTGTAAGAACTTGTACGTAAAATAAGTGAAAAGATATAATAGGCGAAAAATCATAGGGATTCTAACATCAATATCATTTAGATTTGAAAAACTTGCTAAATATCGCCTTGATCAATCATAATTCTCAATAGATATTTGAATTGAAATTATCTAAAATTAAATCAAGACATCTCAGACTCTAATTTCAAGTAAACTTAAGGTTAAATTGAACTCTCGACGAGAAACAATCCATGAAGATTCTGTTTGAATGAGCTATAGATGGAGACGAGGTGTAATTGAAACTTAGATGCGATTAATTGGAAAAACCAAATGATCTCAATTAACATGCATATTATAAATCAAGCATCTCAATTTAGATGAATCTAACGAGCCCAAGATCAAGTAATTCTTAACAACATTAATGTACTTAAATGATGAAAAAAGATAGAGGAAATCAATGTGTTCCACGTTCAAATGGAGTGTACGAATGTTGGCTATATTACGAGCCATCACTCTAAAAAACCATAAGTAGGCTCACACACTCTACATGTGAGGAGGATTTTGCTTAAGATTCAAGAGACTCTGAACACTTTAAGGATCCCAAAGCACCAACTGAGCTATAATAACTCAATTTTAAATTTCCCTAAATTCCAAGAATTAAACTAATAATGGCATACGATGCTGAGCTTGTGGACGTTGTGGCACTAAACTTTTAGATTTTTTTGAATTTTGAAGGAGGCATTCTGGTGCTAAATCTGAAATTTATTTTCTAAATAAAATATCTAAAACTATTTATTATTAAAAATACCACACCAGTGGCCGTTGATCGGGGGCCTACGCGTCGGCGGGCGAGGTTGATGTTTTCTATGCAGCATCCTGGGTGGAGTGTGTGCCGGTGAGGGGGCTGTGAATGAATAAGTAAAGAGAGGGAAGGAAGGAAGGGCGAAGCCTTTAATTATAAATTCTGTGTGTGTGTGTTATATACCTATATATAGTGATAACTACTATATATATTACTATAGTATAATGCGCACATTTAATTGTATAAACTGAACTATCCAACTCTAACATATCAAATCCCTAAATCAAGTATGTCCCTCATCAAACATTCCTTATAATCAATTCTCCTATAAGATCTTGCTAGCTATATATTCTCATAAATTTTATTTTTTTAATATAATTTTTTAAAATATATTGGATTTTAAAACAAATATAAAAAGAGACAAATCTTGAGAAAATTTAATGGTTCTATATGACGGCATTGAATATTTTCTTTTGTCAATATTTTGATAGAAGATGTTGGATATTTTTTGGGCGACGTGGCATATTTCTATTGGTCTCCGGATGAATCCAAACCCGCATCCAATAATTTTTTGGCACAAAGGGCCTAATAGCCTATTGAGCCATGCGTCGAGATTGAAGAACATAAAAATATATACGTTAGATTTTAATTTGAAAGAATATTAAGTATTACATAAATTTTAATTTAAAAGAAAATATTTTCATTACTAAGAATGTGTCATAGCCCTTCGTAGAAGTGTAAGTGAGCCGAGCCTTGAGCTCGACTTATTTATGGGCTCGCGAGCCAAGTTTATCAAGCTCACGAGCCAAGCTCAAACTCAAACTCATTCTTGTTTATTAAACGAGCTCGAGTTCAAACTTGACAAAGCTCAGCTCATGAGCATGCTTGAATCTAATCAGTAGTATCTAAACAAAATTTAATATTTCTTAAAATCCTGCTTAATTTCTCAAAATCCCTCTTAATTTTAAAATCCCACTTAATTTTGTAGGTCGGGCAACACGGGCAGGCGGCCAGGTAGTGTGGGTTGGGCTGGCATTCGGGCGGAGAGGTGGGTGGACAATGGGCTTATTCTGGCGGGAAAAATTCACCAGTAAATTTTCCGGCTAAGAAATTTTGCAGAAAAATTTTTTCGGTGGATTTTTTTTTATGGACAATTTTTGTGACGCTCATTTTGCTGTTAAAAATTTTTCCGCCAGAAATCAGCTAGAAATTTTTCAAATCCGTTGGAATCTTAACAATCTTGAGCCTAAAACTTAACAACTTTATGTTGGTAACATGTGATTTTTATGTAGTGGTAGTGAGGACAATTTCACCTTTTTTGTTTATCAAGGGATCATGTAGCAAAAGTAGTGGTTTTGTTTTTGTGGCTACGAGACCATTTGTGAGTGGTCATAGAGAGCCTTATAGTTATGTTGCTCAAGCTCCAATGCAAGAACGTGTATATGCACAGTTTGACTCAATATGACACCAAAGATGCCCCAAATGTGGTCACAAGTATAGCTTATGTTTCTTATATGTCTTATTATATTTTATTTTATTGTGGAGTCGGTCATACATTTTTTTTTAGAAGTATTTTGCTTTTTATGTTTGTCTTTCGTATTGTTTCCTTCTTTTTTTATTTGTTATTTTATAAACATGGATGGTATGATAGTTAATAGAGTATATGAAATCACCTAAAAAATCTAAAAATTTCTAAAGTGAAGCGTTGTGGCATTGTGCTTGTGAGCGCAACTACTGCTTGTGAGCGCAATGGTGCTAAGAGTGTAGTGGTTCTAGAAATCACAACCACAGCTTTAAAGGCTCTGTTATACAATAACTTTGGAGGTTGCATGCAACGTAGTAGAGCTAGGTCGCGTGGGGACCATGGTATTAGGAACTAAAATGAGTTCTTATATATATTTAAGCTAAATATCGGTTCCATCACCCGACCTCCCCTTAATTTGTTTAGCTTGGCCAGGAAGGAAAGAAAGAAGAAGAAGAAGAGAAGGGAGAGAGGAAAGGAGAAAGAGAAAACTCTTCGAGGCTTCAACATCCATCACTCCAGTTATAAAAGTTATTCATTATTCTGAGTTTTGTATATTTTCTCTCCTAAAAGTGATAGAAAGCTGATATCTCTCATTTTCGTGAACTTTCATTATATAACTTTTGATATGTGATAAATATGAAAATTATAGGCATTTTGACTAGGATATTATGAAATTTTATTAAGTAAATTAATAGTTATGCGTTTTATGATATTAATGCATATTTTACATATTCTTCTGTATTTCATGAATTGTGCATACACATATAAAACTAATATATGTTAAATGTGGAATTTGCATATAAGCAAAGAAGATTGGTTGTTAATATTATAAATAATATAGATTGGCTTTTAAAATATTAATACGCTACGTAGGAAGATGAGTTGATGGGCTTTCCTTTAAAAATAATTTATGATGTTTCTCGAATGCTAGCCTATAACCGATTGACTGAATTACATCGACATGTAGAGAGTGACGACGCTAATAAATTATTGAAAGTTGTCTATAATGATAACAATGATGATTAATGATATAAATATTAAATGTTAAGATTGATAGATAACTGATGGAAGGATGCTAAAGTTTGATGTCCTTCCTTGTTGAATCACACACTAATGCATATATACATTTATAGCATTGTTAAAGCACATGGCATTGATGTGTGTGTACTGATAGCATATGATGTAGATACAAATACTGATAAGATGGATAACATTGATGAGTGCTAATTGACATGATATGATATAGGAGAAAGAGATGATTGATAAGATTGGCTAACTATTACTAATTGCTATTGACCGGTGAAGAATAATAGTGACTGTTACTAATAAAATGATAGCATAAACATGAATGCTATGTAGCCAGACTGATATGATGTTGAACATTGATATGCTACTAATAAGATATAATAGGACAAATGATATAAATTTGATGATGAATGGAAGTTTATATGTATGACTGTTTTATGTTGTGGATTGATTTCAGCTATAAGTATTGATACTTATTGGGCTTTCAAGTTCATTATGTATTTTTTATATATTTTTAGGTAAGTTTAGGGAGTCCATTAGCATCAAAGAGAGCAAATCAAAACATGTTTAGGAAATAAATTGATAGAACTTTTGCTTGATAGATCAAATCAATCAATCCAGCCTTGGCATCCACAATAAATGCACAAAAAGAGGAGTGGATGTGTATGATGTTGGTGGTGGCCATTATGTTGTTGTTATTATTGATGACCTAAGTAGGGCAATTAGATCTACCCTTTAAGAAGCTCTCCCCACAAACATCTTTATGGTGGTTTCCAATCATGACAAAACAATTAATTTTTTTACATAGTTAATTTGTCCAATAAGATCTTGACTTCCCAAAAGTGTGTATGTTTATCCTCTATTTTGTGGATCATTTGTAGAGAACGATTAATCTTCATAAACAAAAACCATATAATTATAACACATAATTTTCTCATAATTATTCTTATAATATAAAGAAAAATTTTATAAAATAGTATGAAAATTAAGAATTAAAAAAATAAAAAAAGATATTCAATCATTGTTCTATATCATCTCTCCTTTATCTTCAAAAATTTTATTTATATAATTTTAAATAGTTCATAAAATTTAAAAATGTAAATGCAATAAGAAAGCATGATATTAAAATATTAGAAATATAAAAGGCATTAAGAATAGAAAGAAAACATGCAACCTTAGATAACATTACCATTTTTTCTTTTCCAATAGAAAATAGAAAAATTGTTCTCTCATTAATCATACAAAAGGGATAATTCAGCCCACCAAACCAACAATTAATATGCCCAAAGATGATTGGAAAAAAATATTTTTACATGTTATTTATGAAGGAGAAGTGTAAAGAAACAAATATATTTTATAATAAAAAAAAAGAATCATTTTGTTATTAAACTGTCAATGGTGTTATTGTCATAAATGCCATATTGCGATAGAATTTTAAGCATTTTAAACTGAATTATTCTGTCTCAAAAATAAATTTGGATTTAGGAAAATTAATAGATGTGAATATTCATATAAAGATTTGATATATCATCAAAAAATTATCTTGATCAGGCCCGAATCTCGATGCAAAATTGAGTTGTAAGCTTCCAAAATTATTCTACAGTGCCGATCGGCCTGGACGATGTCCAAATCGGCCTGGATGATGTGTACAGAAAATCACCTAGAGCCAAACTGGGCAAAATCTGGAGCAAAATTTCCACTGATCGTCCCAGGACGATCCAGATCGTCCTGGACGATCCTGGAGCAGATTTTTGATATTACAATTATTCTGTCTCAAAAATAAATTTGGATTTAGGAAAATTATTAGATGTGAATATTCATATAAAGATTAATTTATGATGAATTTTAAATGTTGATAATTTTGATTGAAAAATAAATAAGTTAAACTAAACTTTTAAGTGGATTCTATAAATTGTTGTGTTATTCTTACTTTCTCAAATATTAATTTGATAAATAAAATGATTATCAAAATTGTTCATTTCAATTCACAGTTACTTTCATGCCAATGATGAAAACCTAATGGTATAATCTTGAATTTAAAGATCATATAACATAATAGATAAAAAAAACTAGCGAAATTTCTCAAAACTCATATTTAATATATATATTTCATGAGCATTTTTAATCGTAATCATTCATTTTTCTCATCCATCCTTGTCATCTGCAAACACATTCTTTGATTGACATAAAAACATGCTAGCTACATCTATATTTCTAAGATTTGAGGAGCAATCAAGTCATGTTATTATAAGATATTTATTTTTCTACAAAGGCTTGTACTAGAAAAATAAATTAATTGTTCATAAGCTTATACCCAAGATATTTGAATGTCATTGGCATCACACATTTTAGGCTTATATGGTTTTATAACTATTGCTATACATTTATATTCAAGATTGTGTCAAATCATCCAAAGTATATAATGCATCATCTTGATTATCAAACTCAAGATACTTTCTGTTGCATCCAGGAGTATTCGCGGCGGTAGAGAAATATAAAGTTTAGTGTCTTAGCATTGTACGAAAATCCGGCACGCGATCAGATAAGAGAGAGGGTGTAGCATTCATATGAGACAACAAGATTTTTACATGAAAAACCCCTAAAAATGGAGAAAAATCACGGGGTCTAGCCCAATTTGAATGAATCCACTATTATTTGCAGTCGATTACAAATCAGGCCCTTCCTTAGGGGGAACGCCTTGGCTCGATGTACATTATATGAAATATATGATAGGAATACAAAGTCTCACTGTTGATATATTCGTTTGGTCGGAAGAACCGTAGTTGAAGGGTGACGTAAGTCGGAAGGACCGTATTAGGCGGGCGACGGAGGTCGGTAGGATCATAGTTGGCGAGCGATGTAAGTCGGCAGGACCGTAGTTGGCGAGCGACAGAGGTCGGAAGGACTGTAGTCGGTGGGCGACAAAATTCGGAAGGACCGTAGTCAGCGGGCGACGAAGGTCAGAAGAACTGTAGTTGGTGGGCGATAGAGGTCGAAAGGACTGTTGTCTGACGACGAATGTCAGAAGGATGGCGTTAGGTAGAAATCCAGCATCTGATAGATGTCCGGCGAAAGTCCGACAACTGGTAGAAGTCCAGCGTCGGGTAGAAACTTGACGATGAGCGGAGGTTCGGCGTTGGGTATAAATCTGATGTCAGTTGGCGACCGAGGAGAACTCTAGCGTCACTTGAAGTTTGGGTGAAACTCTGACGTCACTTGGAGGTCGGGCGAAACTCCGACGTCACTTGGAGGTCGGGCGAAACTCCGGCGTCTCTTGGAGTTCGGGCAGAATTACGGCATCACTTGGAGGTCGGGCGGAATTCCGGCGTCACTTGGAGGTTGAACGGACTTCTAGCATCACTTGAAAGCTGGGCGGAACTCTGACGGTTGTCGAGGAGGAGTTTCTTCCCTCCTATTCTTTTCTTCTCCTCTTCTTCTCTTCCTTGGGCCTCCTCTCAAGAGAAATGAGGGGTCTATTTATAGATTTCTTGAGTGGCATGGCCCGTAACCGTTCATTAGACATTTGAAGGTCTTAATAATGTCGGAATTCGGCGATCTTGGGCTCGTTGGATTCGTCTTATCGAGCCGCTCGATTCGAACTTTGCAACAGCACTTTGGGTCCTTGATTTGGACTCATTTGAGCTCGGATTGAGTCAAATTTGGTGTCGTTGAGTTCGTATTTCCGAGACGCTCAGTTCGACTATAAGTTTACTGAAATCAAAGTTCAGGTGATCCCAAATTTAATTTTTAAAGTTTCCAACTTGATTTTGCCTCGAGATCCGTGCCCGACAAGATAATTTTTTGATAACATATCACTTTCATTACTAATAGTAACATCACTAATCATGTTTTTTTGCATAATGAAATTATGAATAACTTCTAGGAAAGCAACAGCAATACTATATTATGTGGCAAGCTTAATATTAAAAAGGCTTTGGAGTGTGTCAAAGGGGATTTTTCATTTGAGGTTGATAAATAAGGACTTTCAATCTCTTTCATCCTATGGATATAGACTTGTAAATCCAATTTGCCTTTCTTATCCATTATCAATCAGAAATTATGAGGCTTGTTCCCTTTCTTGATGGTTTGAGAAAAGGAATTCATTTATGTATATCTATTTTGCATTATAATATACAATTTCTTTTCCTCCAATTATGGCTTTCTTGTTAATGGATCTTACATCAAACCTCTTGATAAAAACATGAAAATCTAAAGTTAAAGGTGAACATTTGATGCCATCTTTTAATGTATTAAATATGACTTGTAATGTTAAGAGAAGTTGGAGCTTTTTTTAGCAATTGTATAAACTAAACTATCCAGCTCTAACATATCAAATCCCTAAATCAAGTTTGTCCCTCATAAACATTCCTTCTAATCAATTCTCCTATAAGATCTTGCTAGACAATCTCATAAATTTTATTTTTTTTATTATAATCTTTTTTAATATATTGATAATTAAAACAAAGAGAAAAGAGGCAAATCTTGAGAAAATGTAATGGTTTTATGTGACGACATTGAATATTTTCATTTGTTAATATTTTTAAAGAGAAACTTTAAACTAGCTCGAGCTCGTTTATTAAACAAGCTCGAGCTCAAACTCAAACTCGTTTATTAAACAAGCTCGTGTTTGAGCTTGACAAGGTTCGGCTCGCGAGCCAGCTTGGATCCCACCTATAGTTTCAAAAAAAATGTAATATTTTTGAAAATCCCACTTAATTTCTCAAAATCCCGCCTAATTTTAAAATCCCACTTAATTTTGCGAACCGGTCTCCCACCTCCCGCTTAAAATCCCGCCTATTTTTAAAATCCCGCTTAAAATCCCATTTGTTCTTGTTGGATGTTCACGAACCGAGGAGCTTCGTCAACCGAATGTGCTAGGCTCGAGGGAGTTCGCCGCCTGCACAAGCTGACGACTCACATGAGGCGTGCCGCGTAGGATGAGCATAGATCGTGCTTCTACACGTGGGACGAGTGAGAACGGCATAGAGTAGCTAGGACGAGAAGCCGGAAGCTCACAAGCCGACTCAAGCTCGTTTCTAGTGGAACGAGCCGAGTTTGAGCTCAAGCTCGAGCCCACCTTCTAGTTGACAAGCCGAGCTCAATAAAGTCAAACTCAACTCGACTGATTTACACCCCTACCTCTTCGCATTCATATAACTATTTCAATAAAAAATTGTTTAAAATTCTCTCTTTTAAGAACCTATCCTATTTCTGATGATCTCAAGCAGATGTCAAAGTGATCAATCTACATTTTGTTTCTTCAAAGCAGTCAAGAATCTCTTCATTTTGGTCCCCTGCAATATATCCTTATTTTTATCCCTTCACTAACCTTCAAATCAAGGTTAGTGTTAATACTCAATTCATCTTGGTCCGTTAGTTGTAAGTTTGGCTACCAATTAAGATGTCTTAAGTTTGAATCTTGTGTATGTGATGTATGTGAGTTTTATCTTAATTAGCCTAAATGTCCCAAAAAAAAATGTTAAGTGTTAATATATTATTTATTGGACTAGAATGCATTCAAGCCTTATTTAAATCTCACTTGAACCAAGTTTAGTGTTCAACCATTAGCCGTGAAAAGCCTGAAAAAAAGTTTGAACTACATTTTGCAAGTTCAAAACCTTGTAGATTCTGACTTGTAGAGCATGAATTAATGGATATTTATTTTGTTGAGGTAGAAAGTCCGACTTGTAAAGTCTACTTATATTGTATTTTTCATTTTTTTTTCTTATACAATAGTTTATAGTATTTTGTAGCATTTTGTGATAATTTATAGTATTTTATGGCATTTAAAACTTTTTGGGGTCATTATTTCTATATTATTTATTATAAGTACATCACATCACTTAATGGCATGAAAAAGTGTGCAACAAAAAGTGGCATTTCAAAATTACAGGACCCACTGATGCTTGCTTGGTTGGTGGGTAGGGGCGGATTCAGCTTCTTTTTTCAGGGTGGGTAAAAAAAAATTTTTTTTGTGGGGATAGGCAAAGACGCTTATGATTGATAAAATTAGGGAAAAAAATTTTTTTGAGATTGGGCAAAATACTCAAAATATTTCAAAATATACCTCAAATTATTAAAAAAAAATTATTTTTTTTTAGGTTGGGCATTTGCCTCCCTCAATCCAATGGTGATCCGCCGATGTTGGTGGGCGAGTACGGTTGGGAACCCCCAAACTGTGCTCGATTCCCCTCAAACAGCAGTGCCTCTTAAGTGTGGCCCAATCAAGTACAGGCCAAGAGATTTATGGGGTGGGTGACTCTTCTAGATCAGCCGAGGATAAGTACAAAAGGGGCATCAAAGAACAATTTCACACTAATGCTTATACCAATTACAAACACTTAACATCAATAAAACATAATCACATAAATGTGAATAATTTTATCAATTACATCTACTCACAAAAATACAAATAACTAATAAGATAGATGGTGGCAGACACCTTGCTTTACAAGCAACATTTTGTTGCATTGCATCATTCTCCCCATTGAATCCCTTCTTTTTTTGTTTCCTTGGAAACCAACTTTTGGCTTCACTAATGGAGGCAACAAGATATCTTTTTTATTCTATCTAGAACTTCCCAAATTGATTGTAAGTGATTACCAACCATAATTGAATGAAAGTGATTACATTCCTTATAATTCACATACACATAATTGATTGTAAGTGATTACATTCCTTTTGTGTGATTAAATTTTAGGTAGTTTTTATTTTATGGTCATTATAATATTAATCTTGGATGAGTGCAACATATGAAGTTTAATGTATGACTACATACTTTAGATTTGTTGATGATATAAGAATGAAAAAAAATGTATGAGAGAAACTATTGCAACACAATCCAGAGCAGCCTAACTTATGAATAAAGAAATTCATAAGGGGAAAATAAGGACAAAAATTAGAAGGTAGTAATCAGACCACCCATTGAGCTAGAGGATCCCATAAGCTAGAGCAAGAGAACTAGATGAGCCAAAACAGGCAAAGAAGATGCATCTAGCATAGCAAAGCCCAATTCCAGCAAAGATGGCAATGAGGAATTCCATGAAATAATTAGGAGAAAAGGAGAGCCTACTGAGAAAATAAAATACAACATCCAAAATTATCTTCTAGTCAACTAAGAAGTTGATTAAGGGTGGTTGAGCAGTTTATCCTAGTATCAAGTTTTGAAATTTACGCATAGGCTCCGGTTGGGACGGCTTTCATAATGCTTCTTAAAGCAATTTTTTAGTACAAAAATTTTAAATTTTGTGCTAGAAAATTAATTTAAGTAGTAAAAAACTATTCCAAACTAATCCTTAATGTAGCATTTGATATGAGAAAAAGATGCTAAAATCTTATTTTCATAAATATTGTCATGTCATTTCCATCTAGAGATTGTAGACAATGCCCCCAAGTAAAAAGAAAGTGTAATTTTTTAACAATTTAATCAAGAGCAACACGAATTAAGAACAATTATTACGTCCTCCGACCGGACGTAGAGGAACATCCGGTCGGAGGTCAAATCTCGCCAAAAAACGAGAAATACCGAGCAATACCAAACAATAACGAGGAATATCATCACGTGAAGACCTAATACCGAGTTATACCGAGCAATACCGAGTTATACAGAAGTTGTGCCGAGTTTTTTCTAGAAAAAACTCGGTACAACTCGGTATTGCTCGGTATAGCTCGGTATTGGTCTTCACAGAGCGGTATTCCTCGTTATTATCAAATAATACCTAGCAATACCGAGCAAATACCGAGTTTGTTTGTGGGATTTTGCCTCCGACCGGACGTTCCTCTACGTCCTTACGCCGGACCTAATAAAAGTTCATCATCATGATAGCTGGAGCCTGGAGGAATAGCGATAGAGATTCAACAGAAATTTTTCAGCCAATCAAAACTTTACGTGTTTTACAAAAAACACCTAGGAGAGCACCCTTAATTAGATGATGAGAATAAAGCATCTCTCTATCATATTTACACTATTTAACCCCTTTTTGTGTAACTGCTCTTACCTTCAAGCTAAATAAGAAATTTTATAGATAGATGCATAAATGTATGCATCAAGGCTCCTAATTATGCCTACCGATAGTATTCCTCTGCATCTGAAAATGGTCTTACAAGAAAAAAAGAAGCAAATAATCAGACTTCATTAGTAAAAGAAAGCTATAGTTTATCAGCATAGAAAATACTACCTAAATCAGAGAATATATGAAATATGACAACTCGTTCTCTCACATAGCATTTTCATCAATATAGGAAATTTAGGTTTACTATTTCAAAAGCAACTTTTTAGTACAAAAATTTATTGTTGAAACAAAGGTTTGTACAAAAAAGTTTCTTTTGAAAGCAGTCCCAAATAAAAACTTAGAATCTTAATAATATACTAAACCACCATCAAATGATTTAAATCATTAAATAAATGAGCTTATAAATTAAGCTAATAATAAAATCAAATAAATATTTTTTATAGTCCTAATAACAACAAAGCGATGTGACATTAAGAAAAAAAATGAAGTGACTACCATAGCTCAAAAGTGTCCCACCTTAGTTATCCATCCCATGAATTATTGGCCATTGATTGAAATCCAATCACAGAAAAAAACTTCTTTTACAATGCAAGAGTAAACTTCATAGATCAATTCCTCCACAGAATATTGATTTTACACTTCTTATTACAGAAATCTAGAAGGATGACAAGAGCTGTTATATTGACAGAACAGAGGAGCTTGATCAATTGCAACATAGGAAAGGTGAATAATATAAATTTCAAATTAAGAACATAAATACTAATCAAAATTTAGCTTCCTCGGTGTAATACTAATCAAATTTGAGCTAAAAAGAAGAAAATTTTCTTTCATTGCTCCATACCTGTAGTTCTAGCACACATAACTTTCTTCTAACTTTTATCACCTTGCACATTTAAAAAGAACAAAAAAGGTCGGAAATAATAAAGAACTAGGCGCCAAGGGTCAATTAATAAGCAAGCTCCAATGAAATCATATTATTCAATCTTTTGTTCTGCTGTAACAAAGAAGATGGGTTAAAGTAACTGAAGTAATATAGACTTGGTGTGACTATATTTCTGTTGTAACACAAACTGAGGGATTAAAGTAAGTCAGAAAAGGGAGTGAAGAGGCGAATACATTAAATACTCGACAACAAATCTAAGTCAAAGAGACAAAAGCGATTTTGGAAGCTGGGATAAAGGTAAATATGTGCATAGATTCTCTTCATACCAGCTTTACTGGAGAGTGACAAAGCAGTTGCTTACATACAAGCAGGGAAAAAAAGTTATCTTTAAACTTTGATTTTTACACATATGTAAGTTTCCCAAGGCAATACATACTTCTCAGGAAAAGCAATGAAAGTTCAGTTAATATACACTAAAAAATTAGCAGTAAGAATATATATAAAAGAACTTGAATCTGCAATACTTATTTTGCCAGTTTTTAGCTGAAATAAGGAATGTAGTTGGATGTCCTCCTCCGTTCTAGTAGCCCTTAGCCCCAAGCCATTGAACATGCATAATTAACCACAAGCTTTCCATCAAACCCAAAATTCTGTAATTAGAATGAAAAGAATCAGTTCACTTGGACTATAGAGAGTTCTATAAATTTAAGAAATCAAAAATATCTTGAGTGACAGCCCTTAGATTTGCAGTTTTTTTGCAGTTAGAACAGTCTAGAATGTGACATTCAATTAGTATCGTAATTCCTTCTCTGAGATGTGTTATTAGTCCGGTTTTATTATCTTGCAACATAGTCCAGCTTTATTATCATTACAACAACAACAACAACAACAACAAGCCTTTATCCCACTACGTGGGGTCGGCTACATGAATCCTTTTTCTCCATTGTGTCCTATTAAAAGTCAAATTCTCGTTTAAATCTAATAAAGAAAGGTCATTCCTAATATTTTCGAACAAGAATTTATTAAGGTCTAAAGCCACTACCTTATACTACACATAAAAGTCCAAATTAATACATCTATCGTCATAACTCGAGAAAGTCACGCAAGGAACGCCATTAAAATTATAGTGACAAACATCATAAAGGGCGACTTACTATAATAATCTTATATTCTACTAGGCTACTACCAACCTTTAATCAACAGATATATGCTCATTCGTTCTATCTCTAAGGGTAAAGAAGACATCATAAAAACCATTGAGCATTCCTCATTCTGCCACACTTAATTAGTATTAATAGCTTCTCTTTAAAGGCAACATTCGGCACATAAGATTGGCAAGGTAATACCAATTTATAAGAATTTTTCTTAGTTTGAGGGGTCATTTTATACACTAAAGACCGAAATGATTTCATTCAAAATAAAAATTAAATTATGTGATATAATAATAATTTTACATACACTATAGAACAATAAGATAGATTTAAAGTAGTATCTTATTATGATTGATAGACAAAGTAATCCTAACTAGGTATATTTACTAATAACCTCATTATTATAAGTTTAGATCTACTTAAGAGAAACAATAATAGACTATAAGGTTGTCCCATAGATTCGATTTAACAGTAAATAAACATAATGTAGTTTATAATGAAACAATATTCAAGCAAAGAAAAAAAGTAAAAAAATCATCTTTAGAAATAGATTAGTGAAATACATGATATAGAAAGTAATGGGATATAAGAGATGATCTTTATGTACACAACCAGAAAAAATAAAAGAGAAAAAAAAATATCTAAAATGGGTTTTCACCCCCAAAATTAAACACACCTATAAAGTTGGTTTTTTAGGGGAGGAACAAAAAGATATTAATTAAGCATTTTACCAAACAACACTAGCAATTAAACAAATTAAAAAAAAAATCTTAATGATTGAATATAAGAATTATATGAATCTTTACATTTTAAGACTATCCATAATTTAAGATATGGAACTTTTATATGCTTTTTTAAGATCATAATATATATTGATATCATTATATACATTTAAAAAGAAAAAAAAATAAAACAAAAAAGGGAAAAAACAAAAAAATATATGCAAAAAAAAATTAAACTAAAAAAAAAAAAAAAAAAAAATAAAAAGAAAAAAAAAAAATAAAAAAAAGAATTATAAGTAATGGAAGAAAAAAATAACACTAAATAACAAAAAACACAATAATGAAAACATAGAAAAAAAAAAAGAAAAAAAAACAAAAGAAAATCAAAAGAATCAAAATACAGAAAAAAAAGAGAAAGAAAAAAAGAAAAACAACAAATTATAATAAAAGGAAAACAATAAATTTTTAAAAAAACAAAAGACAAACACATCAACATTTATAATGATATGGCTTCATAGTCGATAAGGACAAGTAGAATCAATAAAATGATTTGAAATTTATGTAAGCAGGCATAATGCATAACCTAATCGCTAATAAAAGTATTTAAGTAATGAAAAGATTATATAAAATAACTTATAATTGCCCCATCTTGTGCATCCTTTATCTTAAAATGAATTCCCTCCATTATATCAATAATGGCATTTTATAAGATTTAATAAATATATTAAAAGTTTATAAGAAATGTAATTACATTCATTAATAAGCATATTACCAAACTTATTGGATAATATAGGTCAACAGTTTTACCCTACAAAAAATAAAGTTATTATAAATAATACCTTCATTTCTTTACTTCTAAGATTACAGTTTAATAACAAGACCAGATAAAATAATTTTATTTTATTTAGGTGAAGGGGTCATTTCAATCTTATTTTCAATTTCTTAATAGTATATAAGCAATATTATCATATTTGATTGATATATTTTAGAAAAGTATTTTATTTCATATTTATAAATTCCTTGACTAATTTATTTTCTTTTGTTTGGACCATATTATACATATATTTTATTCCAACTTTTAGTATCTAATCTTATTATAATAAATCAACTAAAAGCTAATAAACTATATGATCAGTATATTGTATTTAGGATCTTAACAACTTTATTATTTACAATTATAGATTTTAAATTAACATTTTTATAAAGTTTTATTTTTTTAATTTTTCTGACATAAATAAAAATTAGAGTTAACAATTATTTTTTACTATTAGGAAACTTTTTCATTTGATTATGCTAAAAAGCATCTTTTGAATATTCTTATTCTAACTATTTTTTCACAATAATATAGCATCACTATGCACAGAACAGTATAAGAAAAAAATTTTAAGATTAAATTTATTTTCAAATATTATTTGTTATATTTTTAAATGACATTTAATATGAAAATTGTTTTACTATATATTATTTTATTTATGCATTTATATAAAGTACATTTATATAGATGTTGGTAATTTTTAACTCCAGAATTTTAATTTGAATTAAATGATTTAATTTTCTAATAAGAAAATAGTCAATCTGGGTTGTACTATATCCATTGGTGTTTAATAATTGTTCATATCAAATCTATTTTAAAATTTAGAAGTATTAAATTTTTCTTATGTTTATGCTGGATAAACTTTAGAAGTTAGAACCAACAAGCTTTTCTCAGATTTATCATTGATGTTTACTAAATTTTAGAAGTTAGAATATTTAGATCAAAATTATTACTGATGTTACAGTTCTTCAATTACTGAAATATTAATAAAAACAATTATCCGCTTAAGCTTTTAAGCCTACCGTGTCATTCATTTATAAACTCTAATCAATAAGTTAATTTATCTGATAGTTGGGATCTTCTAAACTTGCAATTTAGTTGCCACATTTTTTTTTTAAAAAGTATGAATTTCAAGAAACCCTTAGTTTTAGATTTGATAATGCCCCATTCACAAAAACTAAATAAATAAGTATAAGGCTAGAGTTTTTTTCTTTTTCTTTTTATTATAAGATTCATACATAAATAACTTAATGTTACCACTATAACATTAATAATATGCATAATTTATGATTCCCATTTTACTGAAATTTCATTTAATATTTATAAACATTTTTAATATAGGACCAAAATATGCAGGCAAACATGTAATTCTATGAGAATAAGCCTTCACAAAGAGGACAAATTAGTTCTAAGGATTGGATGATTTCATTAGGTTAAATAATAAATAGGAATACCAATAAGAGTTTGAAGAGAAAAAATGAGCATTTTAAGAATATCCTCTCTGGCTAATCCAAGAAAAAAACTTGACATTTTAAATATCATTTAAAAGGCAACTCAAAGGTAAAAAAATGTGACATAAAACTTCTATGGGCAACTGGAAAAAATAAGTATGATGATGATGAACCTCATTTTGATTTTATTATTTGCGGAGATTACCTATTTTCTAGTGTTGAACAACTTAGTCTTGGACATTTTATTAGTGCAATATGCTTCTAAGTTTAATAATTTAAGTTGCGGAAATGCAAGTTATTATTGCTAGGTGTGTCAAGAAAGTAGATCATGTGAAGGAATTTTCACTGAAGCTCTTGATTAAATTTTTCTTACCTCAAATAATTATGCCTCTGTAGCATAAATGAGTATATTAAAAAATCAAGAATAAAAGACAAGTTTATGTTGTGGTAGCAAAAACAATATGGGCTTTACAAAAACAAAATTTGGAAACAAGATGCTTGTGTGAGGCGTAATTCAACTTATTTGATGTGGGGTTGCTTCTATTTTAAAAAGAAATGTACTTAAATTTACAATACAGATAGACGTACATCATTGTATGCTTTAAAATGAAGAATTGGCCAATATAACGGCTTGTAAATGGTTCTTGATAGTTTTTTATGTCATAGCATGTATGTTCTCTGGAATAAAATGTCCGAAAAAAAAAAATTATTTCAATGGGGTGTGAAAGGTTCACAGGAAGTTTCTAGAATTGAACTATGGTCTGTAATTTCATGAATAACTTAGTCATTAACATGCAAACAAAATTTTATAAATATTGAGTTTATTATCATTTGCCAAGATATTAGATCCTCGGTATAAGTTTGTTGCTATGCCAAATTTTATCATGAGAGACTTCAAGAGTTGATCAACAAGCATCATCAAAACTATTTATTGTTTTTTTACTGAGTATAAACAAAATGTATACTTAAGCACTCAAACTTTTGAATACCCTATTGCCACCAATTTTATAGATGCAAATAACGACGCAAACGGACTTGAGAACTCTTTCCATGGAGAGCCAAACAAAGATCTTGATATCTAACAGTTTTGGAGCAAGAGCTGTGATATCCCATTCTTGCATCTATGACTCATAACATCTTATCATGACCCACTTTTGATTTAAATTGAATTTATTATGATTTTTAAATATTATCTAATTTTAATATTGCAAGCTAATAGGCCATTTTTATATGTTTTTGGGGAGATAATTGGAGACTTTTTAATTTACCCATGTGACTAGCCATTTAAATCTAATATTTTTAATCTAAATTTAATTTTTTATAAAATATTATATTCTTAGTTGATAAAATAATATTACATTATTTAATTTCTTAAATTACATTTTTCGTATAAATACCCCCCATGCTCTTCTTGTAAGGGTTGATCTTAACTTAAAAATTCCAACACATTCTTCCTTCTTCCATTATTTTCAAGCTAAATTTTGAGAGGATAAATTTAGATTTTCTTCCAAGTGTTTTGCATCTTTGCAATATCAAATCTTTGATTTGGAAGCTTCAACGAACTGAATTGAGCAATGTCTCTTGAATTTTTTGAGTTCGTTTTCTTTTCCTAAAACTTTCTTTGCTACACTTTTATTTTTCACCTTATTTTTGTGATTTTTTTTTTTTTGATGAAATACTAATTAAGCATCTTAGATTAAGTTTTCTGTGTTTAAAACTCTTTTATCCATAAAATTAGAAAGCAAATCTTTATATATTTGGCAAAGATTTATTTTAAAATCTATTACATTTTTTTAAGTATTATAAGTACATATTTTAATTTTATATATCTACTTTACTTGATTTAAAAAATATTATTTTAAATCAACATATAAATCTACAAGCCAAATTTTTTAATGAGAAATATTATTCATATATATCAAGATATAAATATATATTCTAGTGAGCAAAATTTACATCTCATTTACAAATGGAGATGTAATTATCAATACTTTATAAATCACCTTAAATACTTTATTGAAGGATCTAAGCTTGCATTGTCTACAATAAGTTGTATTTTTATTTTTTAATCTAAATCATTTGATTTAGTAAAATTTATATTGTAATTAGATTGGATTGTATTCACCTATATATGAGAGTATATAGGTTGTAAGACATTTTTTAGTTTAACTAAAGGAAGTGAGATTTTAAAGGCAAATTTAGGATTTAGTGGATTTCTAGCCCAAGAGTTGGCTAACGATGAATGTAAGTTGGGTTGATGTTCGGGCCGAACCAAGTAAAAATATTGTACATATTATTTTCTTTTGCTTGCACTTATGTTACTTTATTATTTACTTGTATTTTTTTTTTTTAATTGTGTGTTAGTTTATACTCGTCAATTAACATCAAAATTATATTAATTATTTAATTTAATCAAAAACTTTTTAAAACCCTAATTTAGCCCCTCAATTCACCAGCCTCAGCCCCAATGCCACTATATATGAATTTATTTTGGACTTCTAAATAGCTCTACAATTTATTAAGTATATAATGTGAGTTCAATTTTATTGTTTATATTTAAATGGATAATTAATATTTTTCTATTTTTAGCTTTTCTTTCTTATATGAAATTGAACTATATGGGGATATTATTAGTAAAATTTAAGTTGGATGGTTGAAGTGGAGGAATGCATCGAATTTGTATAAAAGAGAAGCATAAAATTAAGTTGAGTTTTGTAGAGATGAGAATGCTCAAGTGGATGAGTGGCTTTACACTTAGAGACAGAATGCGATACGAATATATATATGACAAGGTTGGAGTAGTTCCAATGGCAGATAAGATTAAAGAGCGTTGCCCTAGATGGTTTAGTCACATAAAGCTTCAGCCTTACAATGACCTAGTTAGGAGAGTAGATGTTTTAGATCCGGCCTATATTAAGAAAGGTAGAGGGGCCTGCAAAGACTTAGTTAGAAAGTAATAGAAATGAATTATGTTTATTAGATTTAAATGAGAATTTGACTCTTAATAGGACACAATGGAGAAATAGAATTCATGGGACCCCATGTAGTGGGATAAAGGCATGTTGTTATTGTTATACAAAGTATGGGAAGTTCTTTTCATTCAATAGCAGATTATTTTGTTGTAGATGGAATGATAAGCATGCATCATGCGCTTTTAACTAAAATTATCCTAGAACTAAAATTTGTGAATCCCTAGAGAGCTCCAGCAAAGACCATTATTATAGAACTAAAAATAACTAACATGTGTCACGCATATACCACCTACATTGTACAGATCAATCATCAATTCATCTGGATTTGGAGAAAAGGCACTGTTGACGTAGACAAACTGCCAAAAGAAGTCACAAGTTATCATAAGAGCGCTAATGCAACAATAAAACGGCTAGCATTTTCGTAAAGAACGACCTTACCAGAGTATCTCTATGAAGCTGACGCCGGAGAAATTCAATCACAGTTGAAAATTTGTTCGTTCCAGCAGTCTGACAAAAGGAAGCATGAAGCAAAAAAAATCTATAGGTAAACAACTAAAGTTTGAACTTCCAAAGAAATTGTAATACAACAGATCACTGGAATAATGACAACCAAGATTTAAAGCATCCAATACACACAAAAGTTCCAAAACTCCAACGGGCAGTATATGCATATCAGCAAAAACAGCAGGCGCTTCAAAATGAATTATGAAAAGCTACAGAACTGAGGTCTAGTAGATGAAAGATACTAAACATTGATTGCACTAATTAATAATAGCACATGCATTTGCAAATGTTAAGATAAAGCACAAAATCAAGGAAAATTGCCAAAATAAGCTTCTTAGAACTGGTTAGTTGTAGTAAATATAGCGATTAAAACTTGTCAATAAAAAGATTCAAATATTAACTAGAGAGTTTAAAGCATTCTGGCATTATAAAGGTTCAGAAGTTCAAATCGAAGTGTATGGACAGTACATATAGCATAGAGAAGGCAGACCACGATCAATAATCCACGATTAGGTGCATGATTCATATATAACTCGACACAATTCCACACTGATGCATTAAAGGAAAATACTATACAATAAACAACATTGCTACTCTTCGCATTAAGGATCAAATTCCGACATAAATTCTGCTAAAACTTGCAAGAAAAAAAAAAGTAACAGTTTTTTGTTTAACAGGATGTGTTCACCTTAGCTGTATTTAAATAATGAAAAAGAAAAAGTTTAAAAACTATATTTCCTGCAACAACATAAATAATTATGAAATATTGATCAAATTTCGTCTACTAGCATAGAAAACAGTGTCATGGGCATTCAAAGGCATATAATACAGTTAAGAATGATGCAGGTAGAGAGATCACAGAAATAGAGTGATGATCATACTAGTTTATATCTATTTAGTAAATGAATTATCATATCTAAGAATTTAAAAGGTTAAATTGAAAATTAAAAAAAATAATAATGTAATTTAAAAACAGATTGGAACTTCCTTATCATTTCATTGCAAACATTTTGATCAAAACCACAGCAGGCCTTTAAGAGTTCATAGGAGAGATTTGAGTGAATGCCTAGGATCATGAAAGATGATCAGCCAGCCCTGATAAATATAATAGAACTTCAGCAAGGGGATTAAATATGATCGGAGTAGATCAAACTTGATCCCATATATTTAGGTTTGTTGTCTGACCACATAGCCTAATAATTATGAATGCCTAGATGTGAAATAAAAGGAAAAGAATGAGTTCAAGCAGCATACCCTTGACAATTATGGGTGAGCACAATGGAGGAGAAAATCTTGCAGATGGCAGCGGCAAAGAAGGGCAAGAAACATTTAAGTTGGCAATGTTCATGGTCTACGGCTATAGCTACAATAAAGAAGCAGGGAAAGAAAGAGCCTGAAAAACCAAATGGTATCAACAACTGTGAGCAAGCATGACGTAGGAGAAACTCTTGCAAATGGTAGCAGCAAGGAAGGAGCAAGCAACATTTTAGAGGTTGAAGTACGAAACTATCGTAAATGTACTGTAGTAATTTATGAGGCAAATGCAATGGAGATGGAGGTAACAAATTCAAATCGAGGATATTTGGAAAGCTATGCTCAGTGTAGAAATCGCTAATTTTCTTGTTCTTCATGTTATACAATTTTTTTATTTTTTTCACCTATTGAAATATACAAAGAAGAAAGCCTTTAAAATTTCATGGTATCATCTTAAATTAGTAATACCATTTCATTCATTAAGCTTCTATTAACTAAAGCTACCAATAGCTCATTTAAATGTAATATTTTCACTAGAAATGTAAATACTTGCTATATATTGAAACAGCTCGGTAAAACAACATTTTGGGAGTTTCAGTTTTTATATTATAAAATTTATTTTTTAACATAGCAATAGCATTTCGTGCTGAAAACATTGCAAATATTAATTTGTTAAAGTTACAACTCTATAAATACTATACTAATATACAATTGAGGGAGATGATGATTATGAATGAAAATTTTTCAGCTTTTCTTGTTTGATCTCTATGTGAGTTCTTGAGAGGAGAAAGTCCCTTGGTGAAGGGCAACGCAATACCCACCAGTCATTGGAAGAGTCTGTTGCTCGTGGTTTATTTTTCTTTTTTTTTTATCCTTTCCTTTGTTATTTTCCCCCACTCCACCCGCCGGCTCCTCCCTGTCCTCCCAACCACCTTCTCCACCCCACTCCATCATTGGTTTCCTCCCAATAGAACCGCCGGCCCCCACAACTTCTCCACCAAACTGGCGGCTCCCCTGCCACCATTTCTTCCCCACTCGCCAGACCACCACTCCCAAACACCCTCAACAGTCCGCCACCCCCATTCCCCACCTTCCTCCCTTGATTCCTCCCTCAGTAAGCCATTAAGACTTACCTAATTAAGCCTCCTTATTATGGGAAAATTTCCAATTCAAATTTTGAATTTAAATTTTGAATTCTCTCCAAATATATGGATCTTAAATTAGGAAACTTCCCTAATCTTCACATCTGAAATAAATTTCATATTTAATTAAATAACTAATTGATTGGGTGGACCCACACCCAAATCAATTAAATCCTTTTCCCTCTTTCCCCATTTAGCCCTAAATCGAATACTGCTGTTATTCAATTAGTTTCCTAATTTGTGTTGATAAAAAATCAGTGGGAATTTGAATTCAAATTCAATTTAGATTTGATGTCAAATTTTTCCCTAAATCGCCAGCCCAATTAAGTAAACAACTACTCTACATAAATCTGAGTTTAAAATCAAATTTATTCTCCTACATCAATTAAGTGCTTGGACCCACATTTAATTAAGATCAATCTCCTTATTTGCTCCCTTAATGGCCGGCCCCTTGTTCCCCTCCAATCAACATTAATTGGCATTCATTTTGGATCCAATTAATTATTTCTCTAATCACCTTTCCCTCCCACCATCCATTACATTCAAAATTCAAATTTGAACTACCCCTACCCAATTGATTAGGGAAATCTGAAAATTCTACCCAAGGAAAATCCGTTCCTATTGTCTTGGGCCTCCAAATGTTGGCTGCTATTCCAAAACCTGTCACCTAGTATCTTGAGGACGGAATTCCTGTTGCCCTGCTCCTTGGGAAGAAGTCCTCAAACTAAAACTGCTCTCACGGCTATCCGAGAATTTCAAGAGAGGAATTTGCTGTCCAGAAAATTCCGGCCAATAATATTGTCACAAATTCCTCTCTTGCATGCTATCCAGCAATCCGTCACATACTGTCCAAGGCTTTTCTGAGCCAAACAATTTGCTGTCCAGAATTTCCAAGTGCTGGAACTGCTGTCCAGGTCTGCGAAGTTGCTGTCCAGAATTATTTCAAGTGCCAAACTGCTGTCCCGACCTTCATTGCTGCTGTCTAAGACGTCCCTTGCTGCAGATCGGTCATTTTGGTGACCTTCTATGACTTTCCCGCTATCCAGAAGGTCTATGATCGCCATGGTGAAGGCTTCCAATCCTGAAGTTGCTATCCACTCTTAATATGACCACACCGGAACATCGTAACTCCCCTTCTTTGGGTAAACTCTTCCTCCAATTCACTTATATTCGTAGTTTATACCTCAATTGTGGTTATATTTTGATTCACAACGATCATGCTAATTCTTTCCCGCTAAAGCTTAGATAACTAGAGAGTTGAGTGAGGGATTCTTGCATAGTGTCTAATCTTATTGTTAGCATTGGGATTTATTGTTGAAAACCATTCATGTATGCAATGTTAGATTAAATTGGCTATTTTACAATCTTAACTCCTATGCATGTGATTTAGCCTAATCTTGTCTTACCGCTCTTCGTGTTTTATTTTGTCGTTTAAAATCAATATAAAAATATAATTATTGTGGCTTCTAACATTAAGCGTGCAAATTCATTTATAATGCAAATTCCTATATAACTACTTTATATTATATAAATACATTACACTATATTATACTACAACTACACTATACTACTACTACTCTATACTGTATAACTACTTTATATTATATAAATACACCACACTATATATACTACACTATAATTCTACTATTCTAAATTATATAACTTTACTATACTATATCTACTACTATTACTACAATGTACTAAGCTTTAATCGAACCGAACAACGAGTAGCTCGTCGAACGTTTGGTTCGCTTGCAGCCCTAATACTACTATTACTAATCAATATAATATTACTACTATTCTATACTATATTATATATACTACTATTACTACAACTCTATACTACATAACTACACTAAACTCTATATATTACTCTATACTATATAACTATACTATACTATAAAGTATAATTACTACTATTAAATAACTACTATAGTACTATACTAGACTATATTATATTATATTATACCACTAATATCTTATATTTAATAATACTACAACTACTCTATACTATAAACAACACTATATTATATATACTCCAACTATTTCATACTATACTACTACTTTATACTATATAACTACACTATATTATATACATTTACACTATACTCTATAACTACACTATACTATAATACTACTACATATTACTACTACTCTATACTATATAACTACACTA